>NC_090070.1:13350910-13425910 GCF_038355195.1 Osmerus mordax | reverse complement strand
CCAGGTGCCTCTGGCCTGGGTGGAGTTAGCTGGCCATGTGCCTGGAGTCACCTGGGTGGAGTTAGCTGACAGCTGACACCTCAACACGCCAGCCAGACTCTCCGCTGTGACCGCAGAGAGCTGGAGGAACGGAGGAAAGAGGAAGAGAGGACGGGGAGAGAAGGAAGAGATGAAGAGAGGAGGAGGGGGAGAGAAGGAAGAGATGAAGAGAGGAGGAGGGGGAGAGAAGGAAGAGATGAAGAGAGGAGGATGGAACAGTGTTATCATGTGCAGTTCAGCTCCATGGTGCAAACATGCTTTAGGATTTGAGAAGTTCAACCAGTAGTGCAAACTTGAACATACTGAAGCACAGGCGAAGTCCCTGATGCTGTGGTCACACAGAACGCTTCCTGTCTGGCTGTTGTCAAGGAGACGCTGGAGTGCAGAGCTGAAGTAAACAAAGTGAGACCCAAAGATATTAAACATGAGAATATTCAAGAAATAAACAAGATATTAATTAAATAATTGAGTACATTAATCTATAAATAATTGAGTAAAAAAATATTTAGGATACCTCAAACAAATACATGACACCACAGAAACATTGAAGATATAATTGCGAAATAAAATATATTGATTGTATATCTAAAGATTCACAAGACAAACAAGATATTGAATACATCTTGATAATTGAGTAAAAAGACGTGTGGAAAGATCCTGAGCCACATGAAGCAGGGGCTCCATGACAGGAAGTGACATCAGAGTTCCTACCTGTCCACCCCAGCACAGATCTCCGTCTCTGTGGAAAACAGATGACGTGATGAGCTAGTACCACCACTGGTTCATGATGAGCTAGTACTACCATTGGTTCATGATGAGCTAGTACCACCACTGGTTCATGATGAGCTAGTACCACCACTGGTTCATGATGAGCTAGTACCACCACTGGTTCATGATGAGCTAGTACCACCATTGGTTCATGATGAGCTAGTACCACCATTGGTTCATGATGAGCTAGTACCACCACTGGTTCATGATGAGCTAGTACCACCACTGGTTCATGATGAGCGAGTACCACCACTGGTTCATGATGAGCTAGTACCACCACTGGTTCATGATGAGCTAGTACCACCACTGGTTCATGATGAGCGAGTACCACCATTGGTTCATGATGAGCTAGTACCACCACTGGTTCATGATGAGCTAGTACCACCACTGGTTCATGATGAGCTAGTACCACCACTGGTTCATGATGGTCTCACTGTGTTGATTGACAGTCAGGTGACCAATAGGGGATGTCTTACCGTTGTAGGATGTGATGCTGCAGTCTCCACTGTAGACGATGCAGCCTAAATAAAACACGACAGGAAACAAGCCGTGTCAGACAGGAAACAGGAAACAAACATTGTTCGACAGAAAACAGGAAACAAGCCATGTCCAACAGGAAACAGGAAACAAGCAGTGTCAGATACGAAACCTGTTTACTGTTTGACATGGCTTGTTGGGGTCAGGGGTTAAGGTTAAGGTCAGGGGTTAGGGTTAAGGTCAGGGGTTAGGGTTAAGGTCAGGGGTTAGGGTTAAGGTCAGGGGTTAAGGTTAAGGTCAGGGGTTAGGGTTAAGGTCAGGGGTTAGGGTTAAGGTCAGGGGTTAGGGTTAAGGTCAGGGGTTAAGGTTAAGGTCAGGGGTTAGGGTTAAGGTCAGGGGTTAAGGTTAAGGTCAGGGGTTAGGGTTAAGGTCAGGGGTTAAGGTTAAGGTCAGGGGTTAGGGTTAAGGTCAGGGGTTAAGGTTAAGGTCAGGGGTTAGGGTTACCTTGTGGTGTGTGCTGTAGCAGAGCTATCTTGGTGGAGGAGACAACAGCTTCCACTGCTAGAGGGCTTGTTTGCATGGTTATGTCCAGACGGCCGATACTGGGGACAGAGGTGGTCAGGGATAGGTCAGGATAAGGGTCAGGATAGGGGACAGGATAGGGGTCAGGTTAGGGGTCAGGATAGGGGTCAGGATAGGGGTCAGGATAGGGGTCAGGATAGGGGTCAGGATAGGGGTCAGGTTAGGGGTCAGGATAGGGGTCAGGATAGGGACCAGGGTCAAGGTTGGGGTCTGGTCAGGGTAAGATTCAGAAAAAGGGTCAGGGAAAGGGTCAGGGAAGGGTGGGGTTAGGGTGGGGTCAGTGTTCAGGGGTACTCTGGGATGGATGAAACTTACATGGTCCTATAGGAGGAGCAGGGGACGGTCATCTGCAAAAAAGGAGAGGAGTTCCTGTTGTCAAGCCGACTCCCACATCCTTTCCTCAACTGAACCACATCAACAGCAAGCTAATAGTGTCTTACTGAGTGTACTTCGTGACTGCCATCTGACTGTAAGTAACCAGAGTTTGTTTCATTCATTTGTGTTCTGCTAATTATTTGCCTCTTTGACAGAGGGTAAGGGTATAGCAGCTAAATTGGTCAATAGGTAGCTAGCTAGAGATCGAGTTTCAGGGTACTTGCCGCCGAGTGAGACCCTGGCTTTGTTTACATAATTAGGGCCATTGTAGAATTTGGTTAAATCAGCCCTGACTTCTGTAATCAGATTCAGAGCTAATAGTGTCTTACTGAGTGTACTTCGTGACTGCCATCTGACTGTAAGTAACCAGAGTTTGTTTCATTCATTTGTGTTCTGCTAATTATTTGCCTCTTTGACAGAGGGTAAGGGTATAGCAGCTAAATTGGTCAATAGGTAGCTAGCTAGAGATCGAGTTTCAGGGTACTTGCCGCCGAGTGAGACCCTGGCTTTGTTTACATAATTAGGGCCATTGTCAGCTGCTCTTTAGCATATTTAGGCGATTAGCACTGCAGAGGCAGCCTCGTCTGGCAGCCTCGGTCGAACAAAGACAGGGGGTCTACCTGCGGGAATCTACCGAGGATGGCCGACGTGGTGGATCACCTCTTCTGATAAGTATCACCCTATTTGTATTCTAATCCACCTAGAACATATTCATAGCTAGCATGTGTTTCTTCAGCATTCCCGTTCATTACACTACCCGTAGACGTAGATATATCACAAAGTATATACGGTCAACTTCTAACCTTCACTACCTATCCAGATCTTCTCCACCTGCCCTCTCTCTTTCTATAGGGCTCTGGAACTGCCAGTCCGCTGTGAACAAGGCAGACTTCATCCCAGCGTTTGCATCTCATGCTTCTCTTCATGCCCTTGCGCTGACAGAGACATGGATCCGCCCTGAGAACACTGCAACTCCAGCTGCTCTCTCCGTCAACCACTCCTTCACTCACTCACCCCGCTCAACCGGGCGGGGTGGTGGGACAGGGTTGCTTCTTTCCCCACATATTAAATACACATCCACACCACTCCCTGTTACTGCCAAATCATTTGAACACCATTATGCGATGCTAACTGATCCTATCAAAGCATGCTTAATTGTTCTTTATCGCCCACCAGGCCCGCTAGCCGACTTTGTGGAGGAGCTGGACATGCTCCTCAGCGTCCTCCCGGATGATGGAACCCCCCTGATAGTCCTTGGGGACTTCAACATCCACCTCCAAGGAACTCAGGCCGTCGACTTCTTGTCTCTCCTGACCTCCTTCGACCTGACGCTGCTGAGCACACCGGCGACCCACAAGGCAGGCAAACAGCTAGACCTCATCCTGACACGTAACTGTATCACTGACTTAACCTCTGTAACCCCACTGCATATTTCTGATCACTACTTTATCCAATTCTCTATCTCTCTCCCTCCAACTCCTTCTACCTCCCCTCCCCTTGTAACTTTCCGGCGCAACCTCCGCTCCCTATCCCCCTCCCATTTCTCCTCTATTGTAACATCCTCCCTCCCCCCCATTGACGAGTTCTCGTCCCACCCCACTAACACTGCCACCGACACCTTGTTAACCACTTTAACTGCATCACTTGACTCTCTCTGTCCCCTGTCAACCAGGCCTGCACAATCTTCTCCCTCCTGCCCGTGGCTTACGGATGTTATTCGTGAAGAACGGTCCACCCTTCGGGCAGCCGAGAGGAGATGGCGCAAGTCCAAAGGCGGTCTGGACCTTGATAAGTATCACTCCCTCCTCAAATCCTTCTCTTCTCACATAACTGGTGCTAAAACCCTCTACTTTCTGAACAAAATTAACTCTGCTTCAAACCCCCACAAACTTTTCTCTACCTTCTCCACCCTTCTTAACCCACCTCCCCCACCCCCTCCCTCCACCCTGACAGCAGACGACTTCTCCTCCTTCTTTGAGAAAAAAGTCGCCGACATTAGCAGTCGGTTCCCTAAACCCACCTTTCCTACCCTCTCACCCTCCATGACTGACCCAACTAAATGTCTAAACTCTTTTTCTCCCCTGTCTGAGGCAGAGATCTCTGACCTCATTCTCTCTCATCGCCCCACCTCCTGTCCCCTTGATCCTATACCCTCCCCTCTCTTTCAAACCATCTCCCCCTCCATCATAACTTTTCTTCTCCATGTCCTAAACTCCTCTCTCACCTCTGGCACCTTCCCCTCTGCCTTCAAACAGGCTAGAGTTACCCCTCTACTCAAAAAACCCTCCCTTAACCCTGCCGTTCTCCAGAACTACAGACCGGTATCACTGTTACCCTTCCTTTCAAAAACAATTGAACGTGCTGTATCTAACCAACTGTCTAACTTTCTCTCTCAGAACAACCTGCTTGACCCCAACCAATCGGGCTTCAAGACTGGCCACTCCACAGAGACTGCCCTCCTTTCAGTCACCACTGCCCTCCAGTCTGCCAGAGCGGCTTCCAGGTCATCCGTTATCATTCTGCTGGACCTTTCTGCAGCGTTTGATACGGTTAACCACCAGATCCTGCTCGCCAGACTTTCTGAGATGGGCATCACTGGCACTGCACTCCAGTGGATCTCATCCTACCTGTCGGGAAGATCCTACCAGGTTTCCTGGGGAGGCAAACTGTCGGGCCCTCGCCAGCTCTCCACTGGTGTCCCACAGGGCTCCGTCCTTGGACCCCTCCTCTTCTCTCTGTACACCACCTCACTTGGACCAATCATCACCTCCCATGGCTTCTCCTACCACTGCTACGCTGACGACACGCAGCTGTACCTGTCGTTCCCCCCGACCGATCCGGGGATCTCAGCTAGGATTGAGGCCTGCCTCACAGACATCTCCGCCTGGATGACCGAGCACCACCTCCAGCTGAACCTCGCCAAAACAGAACTTCTCATCATCCCGGCTAAACCCTCCATCTCCCACAATCTCTCAATCACCCTGGGATCTGCGACGGTGACCCCTTCATCCTCTGCCAGGAACCTTGGGGTTACCATGGACGACGAGCTCTCCCTCACGGCCCACATTGCTGCGGTCTCCCGGTCGTGTAGATTCACCCTCTACAACATCCGGAAGATCAGGAGATACCTGTCTGAGCACTCCACCCAGCTGCTAGTCCAAGCACTCGTCCTCTCCAAGTTGGACTATTGCAACTCTCTGCTCGCTGGTCTCCCAGCATGTGCAACCCACCCTCTTCAGAGGATTCAGAACGCGGCGGCCCGCCTGGTCTACAATCTACCCAGACGCTCCCATGTTACCCCGCTCCTCATCTCTCTCCACTGGCTACCTATCATGGCCCGTATCAGATTCAAGACCCTGGTATTGACCTTCCGAGCAGTGAACGGGACTGCACCCGTCTACATCAAGTCTCTCCTGCAGCCTTACACCCCCACCCGCCACCTACGGTCTTCTTCAGACAACCGCCTGGTGGTCCCACCGCTCAAGACCGCCCGGTCCCAACACAAGCTCTTCTCCTGTCTGGCCCCCCAGTGGTGGAATCAACTCCCCACCTCCATCAGAGACACTGACTGTCTCTCCACCTTCAAGAAAAGGCTCAAGACGCACTTGTTCCGGGAGTACAACGGTACTTAGGAACGGTTCGCTTGACCCGATGTTAGTTTCCTCAAGGATCACAATGACTCTTGCTTAGAGACTTGTTGCTCTTGTGGTTAGTGGTAACTGATTTAAATTTTTGGTTCTCGCTGTGATATATTGTTTTATTACTGTTGCTTGCTTTTTCCCACAGGTACACTTGCACTTATAGCTGTTCATGTTGTTTGGTTGTGACTTGTTTAACTACATGCTCTTATGGTTCTTCCCTTTGGCACTTACTTTGGTTGTTCACAATGTGTGCTTCATGTTTTGGCTACTCGCGATGTTTTTTGGCTATCTTGTTGTTATGATCAGTGACCTATGCACTTTGTAAAGCTCTCTCTTGGAAGTCGCTTTGGATAAAAGCGTCTGCTAAATGAATAAATGTAAATGTAAATGTAAACAGCAAAGCTAGAAATAGCTACCCCTACCACTGACCCCCAAAACAATCAAATCTGGATGCAGCAGAGTGGTAGAGCACAGAAAGATCGCTAGTACCTCCTGAGACATGTTTACGAGGTGTAGCAGGACTTCTGGAAGCTTCCTCTCTTCTGGGGACTCAGTCAGGAAGTCAAACACTCTGTTGATGACATCATCTTTCTCTGGAGGAACAGGAAGAGGAAGCAGCAGCAGCTCTGCAGTCTGGTGTGGAGACAGGACCTCCAGGGCCTCCAGCTGCACACCACAGAAGAACACACACGTCAGAACATAAACCAACACAGCGTGTCCACACCTTGCCTGGTGGGTCTAAGCAGGGGTGGTGGAGGAGTCTTGGAGGAGATGTACCGGGGAGAAGAGAGGGTTGGTGGCCAGCAGGTCCCTGAGGGTCGCCAGCACGGAGAAGGCCCCCCAGTTGCTCCTCAGCCAGTCTGTACTGCTGTTGGAGCTGGACACACATCCAGGCTCTGCAGGGGAGACATCAGGAGGGAGATGTCAAGAGACACAGGTCAGTAGAGTCAACATGTCGGTAGTCCACTTCAGTCGTGTGGGGACAGAACTCAGGTTGCCTGCACCAGCTCCTTACCTGAGGAGTTCCTGGTCAGGAAGGGCTGGATGAAGTATCTGACCACCAGCTCTCGTCTGCTTTGGTCCATGAGCTGGGATTGACGGCTCAGCTCCATCAGACTGGAAGAACATAAACAACATCTGAACAACAATCCCCATTTCCTAACAACAAACGTGTTCCTACTGGAGACCTATAAGTGCTGGTAACTACTGTGTTCCCACTAGAGACCTACATGTGCTGGTAACTACTGTGTTCCCACTAGAGACCTACATGTGCTGGTAACTACTGTGTTCCCACTAGAGACCTACATGTGCTGGTAGGAGGAGCAGCTGAGGTTCCTGCTGGAGAGGCAGTGCAGGAACCCTCCTGATGCTGATGGCAGGAAGAGCCTCAGACGCCCAGAGAACCACCTCATGATGACATCACTGTCTCTCAGCTGATCCTCGCTCAGCAGGGACACTCTCATCTCTCCAATCACGTCCAGCGCCTTCGATACTGACGGACCAATCAGGCTCGTGTTCTAGGAGACAGAAGAGAGCACAAGGAGAGGAGAAGAGACAGTCTTGAACAAAAAATATTTGGCAAATAATTTGAGGAAATTGTGGTCTGTATCAGAGATATATGTGGCCTGGATCAGAGATATATCTGGCCTGTATCAGAGATATATGTGGTCTGTATCAGAGATATATGTGGCCTGTATCAGAGATATATGTGGCCTGTATCAGAGATATAGTATGTGGCCTGTTATCAGAGATATATGTGGCCTGTATCAGAGATATATGTGGCCTGTATCAGAGATATATCCGGTCTGTACCGTGCTGGAGAGGAGGTCCAGGGCCTGGTCCAGTCCAGCGGAGGCTCTGGTGAGGAACAGTTTCCAGGTCTCCCGAGGGTACGAGGAGTTTCCAGCCAGCGAACACCTCAGCAGTCTGGCCAGCTGCTCTGCTGTCAGCTCCTTTAGCTGCGGGGAGGAAACCACTCATCACATCATTCATCCTGACCATCACTGCTAACACCTTGTTTACCTGGTCCTACCTGTGTGCCGGCACTATGTTGATAGATAATGTACATACATATACAACACGACACAAAACGTTTCAAGTTTTTGTGAACTTTTTTAGTTGTACTTTTTTTAGAAACTCTTTTTTCAAAACCTTTTTTTGGAAAATCTTGTCAAAATTATTTATTTTTTAATCTTTTTTCAAAACTTTTTTTTTTTTAAATCTTTTTTCAAAACTGTTTTTAGAAAATCTTTTTACAACCTTTTTAAACTTTTTTTAGAAAAAACTTTTTTTCACAGTGAAAGGAGAGGAGAGAGAGATCATGCTCCCAAATACAGATTAAAACTAAAGTAACGAGCCTGGCTTGAACATTTAAGTAAAAAGTACAGATATTTGTGTAAAAAATGTAAGGAGTGAAAGTAAAAAGTTGTCAGAGAAATAAATAGTAAAGTAAAGATACTAAAAGAATCTACTTAAGTAGATTCCAATCTCTGATCAGGAGAGCATTTATTGGCTGGTGCAGTTTAGGCTCCTCCTACCCGAGCACAGGCATACTGTGTGATGGTGAAGTCACAGAGAACAGATGATTGGTTCCCCATATCTAGGCGCTGCTGGAGGGCGGAGCTACAACACAGGACAGACAGGAGCAATCAATTGTCAAACCCACAACCAAGACCTTTTTTAACATTAGGTCTTGTGATTCACAAGCCATAATACAATTTATTGTATTGAACTTATAGTCCTACAACTAAACTAATTGACCTGGTATAACACTGAGATTATATGACAAGTGGTGTAGACTGGTAAACTGAACAAGGTTGATTGTTCTGTGGTTGGCCAACTGGTCTGAACAGGATCTCACCTGTCCACCCCAGCACAGACTCTGGTTGCTAGAACACACCAAAGGAATGCAGAGTTAGAGTTAGAATGTGGTTGGTTTGGACTACTTAATAGAAGGGCATTATTCTTTGAGTCTGGCATTGATGTTTACTACAGTGAAGGTCCTGGTATTGATGTTTACTACAGTGAAGGTCTAACTGGTATTGATGTTTACTACAGTGAAGGTCCTGGTATTGATGTTTACTACAGTGAAGGTCTAACTGGTATTGATGTTTAC
The DNA here is from genome assembly GCF_038355195.1 of Osmerus mordax. NCBI lineage: Eukaryota > Metazoa > Chordata > Actinopteri > Osmeriformes > Osmeridae > Osmerus > Osmerus mordax. The sequence goes on along the minus strand of NC_090070.1, from coordinate 13,416,913 downwards.
TACAGTGAAGGTCTAACTGAAGTAACTTACCGTTGTGAGAAGATACTGGACACTGGGGGTTAACCGGTACCAGAACACAGCCTAGAGGTCAAATACATTTGAAAATAAGTTAAGTTTTGTTGATATTTCATTGGATTTATTAAACATTTTAAACTAATTTGTGCTTGCTATCAGCAAGGCATACTATTGTTATCTCACATATATATTATTCATTTACTATCATACACAACCTAAATGGTCCCACAGTTTTTGCACAAAGTATGGACATTTGGGATTAACTTTACTGGTTTGGAGGTGATATAGGTAAACAACCTGCTCCAGCTGGAGCGTCTGCAAGGAGACTTCACAATTCCCACAGAAATTGTACCCTCTCTAGTTTAAAATATTAATTTTTATGCTGTAGAACAGTCATCCATGATTGGAACCTGCTTGAACAAAACAGCAACATAATTCTCTCCTGACTCACCTATTGGAGTAGATTCTATGAGGTCATAGATTGCAGACCAGATCATTGGCTGCATCTGGTTGGTGAGGCGGGTCATGGAGTCGTACAGCCTCTTGAAACTGTTCAAACCACAAAACAAAAGCTCCAGTTACACCAAGAGGACTACCACTAGATGGGAAGTCCATAGGGTCATAAAACAAGAATGACTCATCACAAGACGGTGGTTCTTTGCCACCTCTGCCACACCTGGCTCACTAGTAATCACTAGGCCAAAATACCCTCATTCTCCTCCCTGTGGCGAGACTTACATTGCCTGGTACACGGGGCAGCTGACTGGAGTCTGAGGACAAGGAGCACACAGGAACATCATCACCTCAACGGCAATCATGCTATGTATCTACCTTATTTAATAACATTTCTTGACAGTACCTTATCAGGGATTAAAATTATCATTACAGTTCACGGAAAAGTGGAGGAGTGAGTAAGATGAAAGTAGAGTTACCTCCTGGGCAATCTTGACGAGGTGTAGCAGGACTTCTGGAAGCTTCCTCTCTTCTGGGGACTCAACCAGGAAGTCAAACACTCTGTTGATGACATCATCTTTCTCTGGAGGAACAGGAAGAGGAAGCAGCAGCAGCTCTGCGGTCTGGTGTGGAGACAGGACCTCCAGGGCCTCCAGCTGCACACCACAGAAGAACACACACGTCAGAACATAAACCAACACAGCGTGTCCACACCTTGCCTGGTGGGTCTAAGCAGGGGTGGTGGAGGAGTCTTGGAGGAGATGTACCGGGGAGAAGAGAGGGTTGGTGGCCAGCAGGTCCCTGAGGGTCGCCAGCACGGAGAAGGCCCCCCAGTTGCTCCTCAGCCAGTCTGTACTGCTGTTGGAGCTGGACACACATCCAGGCTCTGCAGGGGAGACATCAGGAGGGAGATGTCAAGAGACACAGGTCAGTAGAGTCAACATGTCGGTAGTCCACTTCAGTCGTGTGGGGACAGAACTCAGGTTGCCTGCACCAGCTCCTTACCTGAGGAGTTCCTGGTCAGGAAGGGCTGGATGAAGTATCTGACCACCAGCTCTCGTCTGCTTTGGTCCATGAGCTGGGATTGACGGCTCAGCTCCATCAGACTGGAAGAACATAAACAACATCTGAACAACAATCCCCATTTCCTAACAACAAACGTGTTCCTACTGGAGACCTATAAGTGCTGGTAACTACTGTGTTCCCACTAGAGACCTACATGTGCTGGTAACTACTGTGTTCCCACTAGAGACCTACATGTGCTGGTAACTACTGTGTTCCCACTAGAGACCTACATGTGCTGGTAGGAGGAGCAGCTGAGGTTCCTGCTGGAGAGGCAGTGCAGGAACCCTCCTGATGCTGATGGCAGGAAGAGCCTCAGACGCCCAGAGAACCACCTCATGATGACATCACTGTCTCTCAGCTGATCCTCGCTCAGCAGGGACACTCTCATCTCTCCAATCACGTCCAGCGCCTTCGATACTGACGGACCAATCAGGCTCGTGTTCTAGGAGACAGAAGAGAGCACAAGGAGAGAGGAGAGAAGAGCACAAGGAGAGAGGAGAGAAGAGACAGTCTTGAACAAAAAATATTTGGCAAATAATTTGAGGAAATTGTGGTCTGTATCAGAGATATATGTGGCCTGTATCAGAGATATATGTGGTCTGTATCAGAGATATATGTGGCCTGTATCAGAGATATATGTGGCCTGTATCAGAGATATATGTGGCCTGTATCAGAGATATATGTGGTCTGTATCAGAGATATATGTGGCCAGTATCAGAGGTATATGTGGCCTGTATCAGAGATATATCTGGCCTGTATCAGAGATATATGTGGTCTGTATCAGAGATATGTGGCCAGTATCAGAGGTATATGTGGCCTGTATCAGAGATATATCTGGCCTGTATCAGAGATATATATGGCCTGTATCAGAGATATATGTGGACTGTATCAGAGATATATGTGGCCTGTATCAGAGATATATGTGGTCTGTATCAGAGATATATGTGGCCTGTATCAGAGATATATGTGGTGTTTACCGTGCTGGAGAGGAGGTCCAGGGCCTGGTCCAGGACGTTGGACAGCTTGGTCAGAAGCAGCTTCCAGGTCTCCTTAGAATAGCTGCCGTTGCCGGGCAGTTTACACCTCAGCAGAGACACCAGCTGATTGGCTGTGATGCCCTCCAGCTTTTTTAGGAATAAGAGGGAACACACAATTCAGTTTAGATCAATGTCAACTGATGTTAAGCTATAAGCATGATACTAAGATATTAGCATGATGCTAAGCTATTCATATGATGCTAAGATATTTGTATGATGCTAATATATTAGCATGATGCTAAACCTGAATGAAGCCATCACCTGGGCACAAGCATATTGCTCCAAACTGAAATGGCAGGGAACTTCCATCATGTTTCCAATGTGTTGTGTCAGCGTGGAGCTGTGGAAAAATACAGAGATTGAGCAAAGGTCTGTGGATGCAGTTCATTGGGATCATCAGCAGTTGAAAGTTAAGTTAAATGCAGGCAAAAATAACAATCTTATTTGACCTTTTCTCAGATTATCTCATGTTAGCTTAGTTTTGCTGAAATCATGTCATCTTATTTTAGCTTATTTTAGTTTAGCTAAATTTAGCTTAGCTTAGCTAAATTTAGCATACATTAGCTTAACAGCTATCCAGGAGACGGAGATGAGGAATCCATACCTGTTCACTCCAGCACAGACTGTGGTCTCTGTAAGAAGCAGGGGTGAGATGCTGTAACTCACTTCTGTTTGTTCGTATGTACATGTCTCATCCAGATGTTTTAGAACTGAGAGTAGAGAAATAGAAGTCTTACCGCTGTATGGAGTAGATGGACACTGAGGAAACAAGAGGACCTTGACTTAGTTTTACAAAACTTTGACATGATTGACTGTTTCAGGAACAGCTACTGTGTCAGAAGATGATTGTGGCTCCTCTTACCTCAGGGTCTTCAGGTAGTTGACATCCTGTTGAAAAACACAGTAAAGATAGGGTTTCATATTCTATCTGTACATAGAAGAAAAGAATGTGTGTGTATATGTGTGTGTGTGTGTGTGTGTGTGTGTGTGTGTGTGAGACTGACCCCCTGGGGCAGTCTGCATGAGGTTGTCTATGGTGGCCCAGATGACTGGTTCCATCATGAAAGGAACAGACTTTAAGGCCCTGTACAGACGCTCAAAACTGACAGATCGACAGACAGACAAACAGCAAACAAACAGTTACAGTGAGTTCACCACAACAGGAATCCCCTCTGCTGCAGTATTTACTTTGATCCTTACATGAGAAGGTATGAAGCGCAGGGAACTGATATCTGAGGAAACACACAAAAGAATCAGATTGTTACGAACGTAACAAAAAAGTTACGAATACTTATTGTTGAAACGTTTTGTTACTGATGGAATGTTTTGAATGTCCAGTCAAGCATGGAAACTATGGTTTGCAGTGAGGGAGTCCTTACCTGGTGAGACATGTTGACGAGGTGGAGCAGGACTTCTGGAAGCTTCCTCTCTTCTGGGGACTCAGTCAGGAAGTCAAATACTCTGTTGATGACATAATCTTTCTCTGGAGGAACAGGAAGAGGAAGCAGCAGCAGCTCTGCAGTCTGGTGTGGAGACAGGACCTCCAGGGCCTCCAGCTGCACACCACAGAAGAAAACACACTTCAGAACACAAACACAGCAAGTCCACACCACAGAAGAAGACACACAGGCCAGACAGTGGGGATCACTGGGCAGCAGCAGGGATGGGTGTTAAGAACTCAGAGGTTGAGAGTGTTTGACTGTAGACCTTAAGGTCGCAGGTTCAAATTCCACTTTATAGGTCACTTTGAACCCATTTTTGCTAACTGTGAACATCTGTTTATCAGTGGTGGATATGTCAGCTGTATATACCCAGACTCTGGATGCTCAACCTGAGTTTGGCTCTTTCCCCTACATCATCTTGGTCTAGTGGCAACATTTAGCCAAGCCCCTGGGAGGGCTTCTGAACCTGCTCTGCCACACCCCACTAACCCTAACCCCATACTCACAGCAGAGAACCCAGGGTTGAGCAGGTACACGTCCTGGAGGGAGGCCATGGTGGAGAAGAGGCCGAGGTTCTGCGTCAACCAGCCCACGCTGCCGTTGGTTGACGACACGCATTGGGGATCTAGGGAGGGCCGTCAGAGCATGTCACTGGACCAGCCAATCAGATCTCACCCTGGTTCTTGTCAGAACCAATCCCCTACTTGGTGTATTTGGTATCAGCCAATTCTAGCCCACTACAACAAGGAGTGTGTGTACCTGAGTGGTTGTGATGCAGCAGGAAGGGAAACAGGAAGTGTGTATAGATGGAGAGTCCGTGTGTCTGGAAGGCAGGCATGTCTTCACGCATGACCGTGTTCATGTAGCTGCTCAGTTCAGTCACACTGGAAACACACACCAACACACACACATCAGCTCAATCAATAAACACAGTGTGTGGGTGTGTGTCCATGTGTTTTTGTCTGTGTGTGTGTCCTCACAGTGCGTGGTAGACAGAGCAGGTGAAGTTCTTGGAGGCAAGGCAGGAGAGCAGAGAGGCGGGCGGGTCGGGCAGCAGAGGCAGCAGCTTGATCTGGAACCAGAGCTGGATGAAGGCCGGGTCTCCCAGCTCCTCTGGGCTCAGCGTCTGGGAGTCCACCTGGGAGAACATGTCCTGGTACTGGGACACCACCTCACTGAAGTTCTGGAGGGGAGAGCACCAGGTTAGAGTGTGTGTGTGTGTCAAGTGGCTGAGCGGTGAGGGAATCGGGCTAGTAATCCGAAGGTTGCCAGTTCGATTCCCGGTCATGCCAACTGAGGTTGTGTCCTTGGGCAAGGCACTTCACCCTACTTGCCTCGGGGGAATGTCCCTGTACTTACTGTAAGTCGCTCTGGATAAGAGCGTCTGATAAATGACTAAATGTAAATGTAAATGTGTCTCTCTCCTACCTCGTCACCCTGTCTCAGACTGTGATTTGATTGGCCCGCTGCTCACCGTGGTAGAGAACTCGATGACCAATGAGTTGAGGCGGCCGGTGAGCTCTATGAGCAGTCTCATGACGGTGTCCTGGGTCAGGGTCAGGTTGGTCCGAGCCGCGCAGTGAAGGACACTGGCCACGCTCTCCACTGCGTTGGTCAACTGCAGGGTCAGATGGAGAGAGTGGACAGGGGAAGAGAAATATGACCCCATTTAATTTCAGCACTAGCTGAAGATTTATTTAGTGTGTGAATAAGAGTCCACACCACCCACCCTCACACCACACACTCGCACACCACCCACACCCACACACACTCACCCCACAAGACCTCTCTTCGACGGTGATGCTACAGGCACACACTCACCCCACAAGACCTCTCTTCTACGGTGATGCTACAGGCACACACTCACCCCACAAGACCTCTCTTCCACGGTGATGCTACAGACACACACTCACCCCACAAGACCTCTCTTCCACGGTGATGCTACAGGCACACACTCACCCCACAAGACCTCTCTTCCACGGTGATGCTACAGGCACACACTCACCCCACAAGACCTCTCTTCCACGGTGATGCTACAGGCACACACTCACCCCACAAGACCTCTCTTCCACGGTGATGCTACAGGCACACACTCACCCCACAAGACCTCTCTTCCACGGTGATGCTACAGGCACACACTCACCCCACAAGACCTCTCTTCCACGGTGATGCTACAGACACACACTCACCCCACAAGACCTCTCTTCCACGGTGATGCTACAGGCACACACTCACCCACAAGACCTCTCTTCCACGGTGATGCTACAGGCACACACTCACCCCACAAGACCTCTCTTCCACGGTGATGCTACAGGCACACACTCACCCCACAAGACCTCTCTTCCACGGTGATGCTACAGGCACACACTCACCCCACAAGACCTCTCTTCCACGGTGATGCTACAGGCACACACTCACCCCACAAGACCTCTCTTCCACGGTGATGCTACAGGCATCCTGGAGAGCCGAGGTGTTGTCCATCATGGCTCCTGAGTTGATGTGGCTAGACACACACACACACCAGTTACACACACACACACACACACACACCAGTTACACACACACACACCAGTTACACACACACACACACCAGTTACACACACACACACACACCAGTTACACACACACACACAAACACCAGTTACACACACACACACACCAGTTACACACACACACACACACACCAGTTACACACACCAGTTACACACACACACACACCAGTTACACACACACCAGTTACACACACACCAGTTACACACACACACACCAGTTACGCACACACACACCAGTTACACACGCACACACCAGTTACACACACACCCCAGTTACGCACACACACACCAGTTACACACACACACACCAGTTACACACGCACACACCAGTTACACAAACAGCAGCAGAATGTTCCAGTAGCTGGCTGACTCACAACACCCGGTGGAACACTTCCTTGATGCTGCCGGGAAGCTCCGCCCCCATGGAGGGCAGGACCCGGTGCAGCACCGGGATCACCACGCTCTGGTACCAGGCCTCCACGCTCGTCATGTCAAACCCTGCTGCGGGGGGGGCCTCTGAGGCATTCTGGGACCTGTAGTTCTGGGCCAGCTCGGCCAGAGTCCAGTTCATCAGCGCCTGAGCTACGGTGATGCTTCTCAGTTCTGACACATCCATCTGGGAGGGGGGGGGGGGGGGGGGGGGGGGGGAGGAGGTCCGCAATGACATGTTATAGTTTCTTGGGTCTAGTTCAGTGGTAGAGCCCTTGACTGCAGATCACTTTGGATAAAAGCAACATGAACACAACACATTTAGCTAGACATTTTATTTGATTCTACTTAATTCCTATGTACCTGGTGTGTGAGGGACACAAACTCTCCGACGAAACTCCCAATTGGTCGGAAGGCTACCATGAACCCGTTCACCACCTGTGATTGGACAAGCACACTTCCTGCTTCAACGACACCAGAGTCAGCACACCCATAATCCGACAGGCTGATTGACAGGTCCATTTACCTCTCGCAGGCTGTCCTGGGGGCCGGGGGGCGGGCTGTAGGGGCTGGGGAGAGAGTAGGGGTCCTGGCCGGGCCCGGGGGGGTATCCAGGCGTGGCCCAGGTGTGGTTGCCCCCCCCCAGGAGGCTCTGGAACACCAGGCTCAGGGTTCCGTTGTCCAGCGCTGTGACCTCCGGGGTCAGCAGTAGCTCCGCCTTCTGCTCCTCCGTCAGCAGGTGCAGCACCTCCAACTGGGGGGTCAATAATATAATGACCAGGTGTGTGGAGCAGGTGTGTGGAACAGGTGTGTGGAGCAGGTGTGTGGATCAGGTGTGTGGATCAGGTGTGTGTAGCAGGTGTGTGGAGCAGGGCAGGTGTGTGGATCAGGTGTGTGGATCAGGTGTGTGTAGCAGGTGTGTGGAGCAGGGCAGGTGTGTGGAGCAGGTGTGTGGAGCAGGTGTGTGGAGCAGGTGTGTGGAGCAGGTGCGTGGAGCAGGTGTGTGGAGCAGGTGCGTGGAGCAGGTGTGTGGATCAGGTGTGTGGAGCATGTGTGTGGAGCAGGTGCGTGGAGCAGGGCAGGTGTGTGGAGCAGGTGTGTGGAGCAGGGCAGGTGTGTGGAGCAGGTGTGTGGAGCAGGTGTGTGGAGCAGGTGCGTGGAGCAGGTGTGTGGAGCAGGTGTGTGGAGCAGGTGTGTGGAGCAGGGCAGGTGTGTGTAGCAGGTGTGTGGAGCAGGGCAGGTGTGTGGAGCAGGTGTGTGGAGCAGGTGTGTGGAGCAGGTGTGTGGAGCAGGTGCGTGGAGCAGGTGTGTGGAGCAGGTGTGTGGAGCAGGTGCGTGGAGCAGGTGTGTGGAGCAGGGCAGGTGTGTGGAGCAGGTGTGTGGAGCAGGTGCGTGGAGCAGGGCAGGTGTGTGGAGCAGGTGTGTGGAGCAGGTGTGTGGAGCAGGTGCGTGGACCAGGTGTGTGGAGCAGGTGTGTGGAGCAGGTGCGTGGAGCAGGTGTAGTATTGTCACCCCGCTGAACAGCATGTTGAGAGCTGAGAAGTCCTTCATGCGAGCGAGCGCTCGGAAGGAGCCAAAGTTCTTCAGCAGCCAGTCTTCACTGTCCTCTCCCTCCTGCATACAGCCTGCAAGCAGCACAGCACACAGCAGTAAGAAGCATGTAGACAGGTGTAGAACAGGTGAGGAATCCAGCTGTAGAACACGTGTCATCCTTCCTACCAGCCACGCCGTCCCCAGACAGGAAGGGGTACATGAAGAACATGTAGATCCAGCGCTGGCCATCTGCCTGCAGCTCTGAGAAGTGCTGGCTCAGTTCACTCACTCTACACACACACACAGAGAAAGAGAGAGAGTCATATACAGTGTGGTAGGAGAAGAGACAGAGAGAGGGGTCATACACGAGAGAGAGAGAGAGAGAGAGAGAGAGAGAGAGAGAGAGAGAGAGAGAGACAGAGAAAGACAGAGAGAGAGGGGGGGGGTCGTACACAGCGTGGTAGGTGAAGAGAGAGAGAGAGAGAGAGAGAGAGAGAGAGAGAGAGAGAGAGAGAGAGAGAGAGAGAGAGAGAGAGAGAGGGGGGGGGGGGGGGAGGGGTCGTACACAGTGTGGTAGGAGGAGCAGCTGAAGTTCTTGGTGGACAGGCAGGACAGGAAGTGGGAGGAGACGGAGGACAGGAGGGGCCTCATCTTCACCTCCAGCCAGAGGCGGACCAGGTCCTGGTTCTGGAAGGCGTCATCCCCGGGGTTCAGCTCTGCTCCCAGCTCCAACTCCAGCACCGGCCCCCGGGACACACTGGACCTCTGGGGACCAGGTTACCATGGTTACCTCACAGCTTCCAGGCGTGTGTGAGGTGTGTGTGTGTGTGTGAGGTGTGTGTTTGTGTGTGTGCATGTCCTACCATGAAGGAGTAAATATCCAGAGCAGCGTGGATTATCTCTCTCAGGCGATGCATGTGGTCACTTCCTGTGTCTGACGGCGGCAGCCCCACACACAACAGGAAGTTGGAGGTGGGGTCTGTCACCTGGGGAGAGGGGCGGGGCAAACATCAACATAGATATCAAACCCTTACCCACACACACCCTCTCTCATACCCTCATACACACACACTCACACAACCTTTCACACAGGTGTGTGTCTGTGTGTGTCAAACAATACAGTACTTACCTGTGAACAGGTGTCTTGCAAAAGGCATGATGGGCTTCTGTAGTTTTCCACCAGAGAGACAAGAGAGACAAAGGAAAAGGTCAAACACATTCCAGACATGGTTTCCAGAGGTGGAACGTGCCGTCCCAGATGACTGACAGACAACAGCAGGATGGGGTTAGGCTGTGTGTTTACCTGCTTCAGGGTGTTTCAACCACTTGGTGCATGAATGTGTAAGTGTGTCAGAGGTGAGCATGTTTGTATGTGTGTTTAATGATGGAGTGAGGAATACACGCGTGTTTAATTATGCTGTGCATGTATGTGTGTGTGTGTGTGTATGTGTGTGTTAGTGTGTGTATGTGTGTGTGTGTGTGTGTGTGTGTGTGTACGTGCATGTGTGTGTGTGTGTATGTGTGTGTGGGTGTTTGTGTGTGTGGGTGTTTTTGTGTGTGTGTGGGTGTGTGTGTGTGTGTGTGTGTGTGTGTGGGGGTGGGTGTGGGTGGGTGGGTGGGTGGGTGTGTGTGTGGGTGTGTGTGTGTGTGTGTGTGTGTGTGTGTGTGTGTGTGTGTGTGTGGGGGTGGGTGTGGGTGGGTGGGTGGGTGGGTGGGTGGGTGGGTGGGTGGGTGGGTGGGTGGGTGTGTGTGTGTGTGTGTGTGTGTGTGTGTGTGGGTGTGTGGGTGGGTGGGTGTGTACTCACGTCTGAGCAGCTGCCAAGTCTGTGTGAGGCGATAATCAGACAGACAGATAAGCAGACAGACAGATAAGCAGACAGACAGACAGACAAAGAGACAAAGAGACAATTAGATTGTGTCAATAAATCAGTTAATCCTTTTTGTTTTTCCTCTTTGTTCTATTGTCCTTCAGAGGCAGACAGATACATTTTCACCCCCACAGCAGACAGACAGGTTTTCACCCCCGCAGCAGACAGACAGACAGGTACTCACTCCAGCAGGTGTAGCTGGTTGCTAGATAGATCAGCAGGAACAGGTGATGTGTTGTCATAGTGACTCCAGCCTTCTCATGGGGTAGGCTGATTTCTGTAGTAGGAAGAGAGAGGGAGGGAGGGATAATAAATGCCCAGATCTAAATCTGCCTACTTGATGTAACTAGAGGTCCTGTGGGGGCTGAAAAAGAGAGGTTGAGATGGCCAGAGACAGTCTGAACAGACTCAAACATCCCATAATAGTTAAACGCCAGGTCCAGTTGCAGCCCCAGGGCTGTGTGTGTGTATGTGTGTGTATGTGTGTGCGTGTGTGTGCGTGTGTGTTCGACATTGAGGTGCAGCACAAAGAACAGGAATGTGGCCTTTCCACTCCATCCCCTCTCATCGGAAAACTTGCTTGTGCCACCGTAACAATGCTCTCAAAATAGCTCCTATACCAGCATTTATACTGGTCCTGAATGATTCTCTATATCTCACCAGCATTTATACTGGTCCTGGATGATTCTCTATATCTCACCAGCATTTATACTGGTCCTGGATGATTCTCTATATCTCACCAGCATTTATACTGGTCCTGGATGATTCTCTATATCTCACCAGCATTTATACTGGTCCTGGATGATTCTCTATATCTCACCAGCATTTATATACTGGTCCTACAAATGTACACACACTCATGTGCAGTCACACACAGTCACACACACACAGTCACACACACACACAGTCACACACACACACAGTCACACACACACAGTCACACACACACAGTCACACACACACACATACCGGCGGTTCTTTCCCTTAACTCACTTCCAGTTTGTCCAGTTCCCCCTCCCTCTCCTGGTTCCAAAGGTGTCTCCCCCCCACCTGTGTCCCCCCCAACCCCTCTCCCTCCCCCCTGTTGGCAAGCCTCCATCTCACCAGGACGTTCTACAACATTCCCAGAGGAAGAACCTTCCTCTGGGAATTTCTCTGAACCTTCCGGTTGCTACGGCGACCGGTTCCCTCACAGAACAGGAGATATGCTGCTCCATCACAGATTAGAATGTAGCCTGTCTCATTCAGGATTACCGTCATAATTATCAACTTCATCATTATCGGATATCCCTATGGTTACTGATCATTATTATTATTTGTAGCAGTACTAGTTGTAGAGGAAATCATTAACACCACAGTGTTGTTTACCTGAGTAGTCCTGTACCTCAACACACCTGTACCTCAGACCTCAACACACCTGTACCTCAGACCTCAGACCTCAACACACCTGTACCTCAGACTTCAGACCTCAACACACCTGTACCTCAGACCTCAGACCTCAACACACCTGTACCTCAGACCTCAGACCTCAACACACCTGTACCTCAGACTTCAGACCTCAACACACCTGTACCTCAGACTTCAAACCTCAACACACCTGTACCTCAGACCTCAGACCTCAACACACCTGTACCTCAGACTTCAGACCTCAACACACCTGTACCTCAGACTTCAGACCTCAACACACCTGTACCTCAGACCTCAACACACCTGTACCTCAGACCTCAACACACCTGTACGTCAGACCTCAACACACCTGTACCTCAGACCTCAACACACCTGCCACCTGAACCTGTCACCTGAGCCCTCTCATTACACATCAGATCAAATCACTACACATCCAATCAAATCACTAAACGTCCGATCAAATTACTACACGTCCGATCAAATCACTACATCTGATCGAGTCACTGACTCGCCAGATCCAACTCACCTGCAGTGGTGTGGGTCAGGACTCAGGACAGCGTTAGTGTTGCGTCTCGTTGTGAATAGCAAAATGACACCTGAGAGCTGGCTGCTGGCTGCTGGCTGCTCAGGGAGCAGGTGTGTCAGGTGTGGGCGTGGTTCAGCTGAAGATGTTGGTTGGTTGTTGTAAAAGATGAAGGCGGTACAATTTCCACTGTAGTTGCCAGATTTTTTGTATGCGTGTATGTATATGTGTGTGTGTGTGTGTATGTATGTATGTATGTGTGTGTGTATGTGTGTGTAAGGGATCTGCATGCCCTTTGAATACAATGACATTCTGATTCATGTTTGAACTGGGTGACACCTTTCAGCAATTGTTTACAGTCATTTGAATCCCTACCGTCCTACACAGGACAGACCATAATAATGAGAACAATGAGCACGTATTTAACCCTTTCACCTCCATACGGGCCAGGAGGAGGGGAAGGGAGGAGGAGGAGAGGGGAGGAGAGGAGAGGAGAGGGGAGGAGAGAGGAGGAGAGGAAGAGAGGGGAGGGTTGCACCACCCCAGCTCGCTGAGAAGTGGTGTTGTATAAGAGGCCGTCTAGGACAAAATTCCTGAAAAACTTGCTCCTCCACATGCACTCATCACTTGTGCTACCCCATGAAACACTCATACACATGCACTCATCAGTTATTCTTAAGCATTGTTATACTGATCATGTCAATACATCTAGAATTAACACATTAAAATTTGTAATTTTCATTCGTAATTTATTAATTTAGAAGAGAGTGAGGTGGGGGAGAGAGAGAGAAGGGGGAGAGAGAGAAGGGAGGGGAGAGAGAGAGAAGAGGGGAGAGAGAGAGAGAAGAAGGGAGGGGAGAGAGCGAGCGTTGCCCCTCGTTTTTTATTTTCAAATCTAAAGCAGCAAACGGGCTGAGGTATTCGCCTCGGTAAAAAGTATGCTCTGCCTTCCCTTTACAGCGACTTCCGGAAAAACCGGAAGGTTGTCTTCTCTCCCCCCTTGTCTTTTTCTCTCTCCCACCTTCTCTCTCTTTCTCTCCCCCCACCTCTCTCGCTCTCTCCCCTCCTTTCTCGCTCTCTCCCCTCCCTTCTCTCTCTTTCTCTCCCCCACCTCTCTCGCTCTCTCCCCTCCTTTCTCGCTCTCTCCCCTCCCTTCTTCTCTCTCTCTCCCCTCTTCTCTCTCTCTCCCCTCCCTTCTCTCTCTCCCCCCTTCTCTTTCTCTCCCCCACCTCACTCTCTTCTAAATTAATAAATTACTAATGAAAATTCCTAATTTTAATGTGTTAATTCTAGATGTATTGGCATGATCAGTATAACAGTGCTTAAGAATTTCATGGGGTAGCACAAGTGATGAGTGCATGTGGAGGAGCAAGTTTTCAGGAATTTTGTCCTAGACGGCCTCTCATATAGACGGCCTCTCATAGTCTTTGAATAAAGTGTGATGTATTGTGTATTGTTCCAGCTGCACTGAGCTACAGTCCTACACTGATCCAAACCTGCCCAACTAGATCTGCCAGAAGGAGAGGAAGGGAGAGAGGGAGGGTGGGGAGAAGGAGGGAGAGTAAGACAGGGACAGAGAGAGGGAAAGGGGGAGGGAGGGAGGGAGAGAGGGAGGGAGAGAGAGGGGAAGGGGGAGAGGCAGAGAGGGGGAGAGAGGGAAAGGGGGAGAGAGGGAGGGAGAGAGGGACAGTGAGAGGGAGGGAGGGAGAGAGGGAGAGAGGGAAAGGGGGAGAGGCAGAGAGGCGGAGAGTACCCTCTGGTGTTCATCTTTGGCACAACATTTTTACAGCAGCAGACACAAAAAGCAGCAGACACAAAAAACAGTCGATGAGTTGCAATACTCATGTCATAGTATATACTATACACTATACCAACAGCCATACCTTACATTAGCAGGATGTCCTACTGCAGAACTGTTGTCAGTATACAGGCCAACATGCTTCCCTGGCTATTCTCACACAGCAGGCCTGGACATCTGGCATACCGGCCGACGCACCTGGGGCCGATATGATATTTAATATATATATATAAAACTATGACCGGCCCATAAAGCAGGGACAGCGACCCATTGGTTCATTTTCCATACTGACACTGGGCTGGCCCAATCACATCTCTTAACAGGCTCCACCCCTCCCACTCTGTTTCTTGTGTCAGATGCAGTGGCTCAGATATTTACAGGGACTGCAAGGATGGTGTGCTGGTGGGTGGTGTCCGACCGATTGTGGTGGGCCGGTCTGAGAAACAATGCCACGGCCATTTTTTTGTCCATGTCCAGCCCTTCCCACAGCTATCAATCTGCCCACAGCTATCAATCTGCCCACAGCTATCAGTGCAGGATGCAGTAGGTAGTGCAGGACAGCAGGTGAACTGGACACTCAATCAATGAACTGGTAAATCAATCAAAGCTGGTTTTAATCGGTAGAAATCTGTACAATATCTCACATGTAAACAGCAGCAGTCCTGAAGAGTTACGGCGTTCCTACATGACATGATTAAGATCCTGGAAAAATAGATTTAATTTACCAACAACAAAAGAAATGACTTCATTGGGAAGAACATTATTATCCCTTTGATAGGAAAGTGGACTGTAGGATGTGTTCTAAACACAAGTGTCTCTCTCCTCCACGGCAGAGTCTCATTGGACAACAGAGTGGCGGCTGGAGATGACATCACAAGACGGATGACATCACAGTTCTAGGACTAGGAGAGAGCAGGTAGGCCTGCTCTCTCCTAGTGCAACCCCTGGGCTGCTCTGAGCCCTTTGATTGGTGAGTTGGCACTGAGTGGACATTCAGAAGAGTTCTGCTACTGAGTTAGAGTTACCAGGGTTACCAGACCTTAGACCACTACTGGCTCCCCTGCTCTCCCTTCATCTCCCCCTACTCCCTCCCTCTAAATCCCCCTCTCCCTATTCCCCCTCTCTCCCTCCTTCAACCTCGTCCTCCACCTCTCTCCCTCCCCTCTCCCCCTCAATCTCTCCCTCCTCCTCCTCCTCTACCACTCTCCTTTCCCTTTCCCCCTCCCCCTCCTCCCCCTCCTCCCTCTCCTCCTCCTCCAGAGCGGCACTGTGGAGTGCCAGTCTCCGGTTCTCGTGCCACAACACAGCCAGCTGATTGGCCAGACGCTGCCGGGCGCGATGCAGCTCCTGGATCTCGCTGCGGAGGGAGCCGGGAGCTCTGATTGGCTGGCGAGGGGAGGGGGCGGGGCCGGTGTGCTTCAGGATGAAGCGGAGCAGGGTGGGGAGGGTGAGGGGCGTGTCCTCTGGGAACTTGACACTCAGGTGTTTCCTAGGAGACGGCAGAGGGGGTAAGGCAACAGGAGGTGTGCTCGTTAGGAAGGCCCTTTGGGTGTGTGCGTGTACTTGTGTGTGTGTGTATACCTGTGTGTGTGTGTGTGTGTGTATGTATTCCTGTGTGTGTGTGCGTGTGTGTATGTATACCTGCGTGTGTGTGTGTATGTATGTATACCTGTGTGTGTGTGTGTGTGTGTGTGTGTGTGTATGTATACATGTGTGTGTGTATGTGTGTGTGTATACCTGTGTCTGGGCAGCAGCAGTACAGAGGGGATGTGATCCACCATGAACTCCCACGGCAGGTCATTCCTCGCCACATTCACCCTGATGACATCACATCCTGTTACTATAGCAGGAAAATACACACACACATACCACATACAAACACCCCCCCCCCCCCCCCCCCCCCCCCAGGCGGCTACCTGGCAATGGTGATGGAGGTGTGCGTCTGCAGCAGGCGAGCCAGCTGGATGATGATGTGGTTGATGGAGGAGCAGAAGCCGCACCACTGGGTGTAGTAGAACAGGAGCACGTCCTGGAACACACACACAGCTTTATACACACACACACAGCTTTATACACACACACACACCTACCTTTATACACACACCTTTATACACACACACGCAGCTTTATACACACGCACACACACACACACACACACATTTATTACACACACCTTTATAAACACACACATACCTTTATACACACACCTTTATAAACACACACATACCTTTATACACACACCTTTATACACACACACACACCTTTATACACACACACTCGTTTATGCACAAGCTCACCCAAGGTAAGATAATCTCTCATACACTCTCACCCTCTCTCTCTCACACACACACACTGTCTCACACCCTCTCTCTCTCTTTCTCTCTCTCACACACCTTGTGTGGGTCCATGATGGCTGTGAGGAAGGTGGTGGTGGTGAGCTCCATGATGAGGGGGCGGTCCTGGCTGGGGGGGGCGTGATCTCCAGGGGTTGGGCTGACCCCGGCCCCTCCCTCTCCCACCAGCTGTCTCTGGAGAGGACTGTAGGGGGCACTGAAGTTCCTGATGAAGTCCTCTGGACACACACACACACACACACACACACAGTCAGACACTCATGACTTGCAGGCTCTGTGTGACCCCTGACCCACCCAGGCTCTGTGTGACCCCTGACCCCTGACCCACCCAGGCTCTGTGTGACCCCTGACCCACCCAGGCTCTGTGTGAGGGAGGTGGACCCTCGGTGGTCCAGGACGTAGTGAACTTCCTCCTTCAGGCTGACGATGGTGGCAAATGACGGCCCGCCCCTGGCGCCTAGCAACCCAGCCTCCGTCTCATGACCGCTGCCGTTGCCTAGCGCCCCAAGCCTCACAGCCAATGGCCAGTGAAGGGCGGAGTCCAGCACGTAAAAACGCAGCGTCTTATTGGTCCGACACAGCAGGCCTGTGATCCCGCCCCCTTCCTGAAATGAGGGGCAGTCCTCTAGAAGGGCCGGGGGGGCAGTCCCCTGCTTCAGGGTCACGCCGGGGTCAACACGGGGTCGTAACCCCCGGCAACAGGCACTGTAGAGCCCGAAGTCACTGTAGCTGCTCGGCACATGACTACAAGCCTCCACCGTCGCCACGACGAGGGACTTTGTTGCAGCAAATCTCAGAGTGCAGGGAGAGGAGCGAGCGTGGTTGGAGCGCTGTGATTGGACAAGGCACAGGTCACAAACTCTGGGGGCGTGGCCGGGCCTGGGCAGGACCAATGAGTGGCAGCAGGAGTGGGGCTGCTGGGACAGACCATAATGTCCCCATCTAGAGGGGCAGGAATGGTAGCGCATGGCAACGTCAGCTACCTGCGAATGGAGACAGAAGAAACATCTGCACTCAGAAACCATCTGGTGTTGTTGTCATTATTGCTGTTGTTGTTGTTACTGACCTGCATCAGGAGGGGGTCGGGGTCGTGCCGCATAGGATCGTGGGGCAGGAAGAGCAGGAGGGCGGGGCCTTTGGTCAGCTCCTGCTCCAGGAGGCGGGACTTTGGGGCGGGAGGCTGCAGCCATCTGAGGACTGTCTCACGGTGCTGGAACACCCAGCTGCAGATGGCCTCCGACGAGAAGCCTTGCTCCCAGTGTGGAAAGATCTGGGGGGAGGAGGAAGAGAGGAGAGGAAGGAGGAAGAGAGTAGAGGAGGAGGAGGAGAGGAAGGGGGATAAAACCGACAGATTAACTCAGGTTACCATGGGGACCCAGGGGAGTCCTCCCAGGTGCACGCTGATGACATCACTGACCAGGGAGGAGTTGAGGTGTCGGTGCAGGTAGACGGTCTGGTCCTCGCTGACAGAGATGGCATCCGCAACCTGGCGACTCGTCACCACGCCAAAACGCACGGCTCCCCTGAAGTCTAGGGAGGGAGGGAGGGAGGGAGGGAGGGAGGGAGGGAGGGAGGGAGGGAGGGAGGGAGGGAGGGAGGGAGGGAGGGAGGGAGGGAGGGAGGGAGGGAGGGAGGGAGGGAGGGAGGGAGGGAGGGAGGGAGGGAGGGAGGGAGGGAGGGAGGGATAGCATGTAGCCGTTAGCTTACCATACACTAGGTCTATAGAAGTTGAGCCATTATCAGATAGCATGTAGCTGTTAGCTTACCCCTCTTGAGAGCCTGTAGAGCGGAGGAGAGGTAGATGAGGTATCCACGTGGCTGAGGAGACGAGCTGAACTGGAAGAAACCTACAACACTAGGCTAGGGGAAGAGAGGGGGATGAGCAAGAGGGGGAGAGAGCGAGAGAGAGAGGGTGGGTGGGGAGGGTCATTCGATGAAGGTTCTTTATGGTACTTGTGTGTGTGTGTGTGTGTGTGTGTGTGAGCTGGGCTGTACCTGTGTGTGTGTGTGTGTGTGTGTGTGTGTGTGTGTGTGTGTGTGTGTGTGTGTGTGTGTGTGTGTGTGTGTGTGAGCTGGGCTGTACCTGTGTGTGTGTGTGTGTGTGTGTGTGAGCTGGGCTGTACCTGTGTGTGTGTGTGTGTGTGTGTGTGTGTGTGTGTGTGTGTGTGTGTGTGTGTGAGAGCTGGGCTGTACCTGTGTGTGTGTGTGTGTGTGTGTGTGTGTGTGTGTGTGTGTGTGTGTGTGTGTGTGTGTGTGTGTGTGAGAGCTGGGCTGTACCTGTGTGTGTGTGTGTGTGTGTGTGTGTGTGTGTGTGTGTGTGTGTGTGTGTGTGTGTGTGTGTGTGTGTGTGTGTGTGTGTGTGTGTGTGTGAGCTGGGCTGTACCTGTGTGTGTGTGTGTGTGTGAGCTGGGCTCTACCTGGTGGTGGGACAGGAAGTGGAGCAGAGTGGCACGTGAGGGAAGGTAGGTGAGGGGGGTGATGACCCGCAGGATGAAGCTCTCTACGTATGAAGCTTTCAACGGACCCTTGTACTCTATAGGACCGAACCTAATACACACACACGTAGAACACATGGATGACAGGATAGACACACACACACCCTACCTCCTGTAGAACAGATGGATAACAGGGTAGACACACACACACCCTACCTCCTGTAGAACAGATGGATGACAGGGTAGTGATAAAAGGTCTTCTGCTTGCGACACTTCCCCTGGCTCCACCAGCAGTTGACCGCCAGAAACTGCACCTGCCTCGACAGCCGCCAGGCCACCTCCTGCACTTCCTGTCTGGCGGAGGTCGAGTGTGCACACCAGGGAGCGTAGAAGAAGACGAGGGACACCTCAGCCAGGGCGCGGAGACGCTCCACCTGGTCCAGCTGGCCCAGGTACAGGTCAACCACGGGGGCCGCAGGGGAGAAGAACCTCTGGGGGGGCCGTGGGGGGGCCACCACCTCCCTTGCTCGGCTGGGGGAGGAGGGAGGGAGAGGGGAGGAGAGAAAGGGAAGGAGTGAGAGAAAGGTTTGATGTGTGTATGTGATAGAGTGAGAGAGATAAAGAGAGAGAGGGGGAGGGATATAAAGAGAGAGAGAAGGGGAGGGGGGAGAGAGAGAGAGAGAGAGATAGAGAGAGAGAACTGGGTGTTGACTAAACAATACATCTCCATCTGCTTAGTGTGCTTAACAGACAAACTTGCCAGCCAACTTCACTCAACACGACTGAGCGGGCGTGCATATGAGACAAGGAGAGCAAAGACCTACTGCCCAGAGAAAAGACGCTCGCAGACGCTCGGGAGTCAGGTGGCTGAGCGGTTAGGGAATCGGGCTAGTAATCTGAAGGTTGCCAGTTCGATTCCCGGCCGTGCCAATGACGTTGTGTCCTTGGGCAAGGCACTTCACCCTACTTGCCTCGGGGGAATGTCCCTGTACTTACTGTAAATCGCTCTGGATAAGAGCGTCTGCTAAATGACTTAAAAAACTAATTTAAAAAAGACACGTTTAACTCAATCTTTACCCGCGCACGAGCCCCAACCGGCATGGAGAAAGAGGTGAAATAATTTTACAAAAAATTGTTCATCATTTGTGTAAAATGAATCTCGAAGACTGACAGATCGTGTCACTACGATCACCTACGCACGTCCAGTTAATAACCCCTAAATCAGACTGGAGATTATCCTTCTGTCAACTCACGTAAAGACACGTCAGTCTCCGTGTGTTTAGCTAGCTAAAGGAGGGGATGAAACGATCACACAGTATCAAGCAAATATAATATCGACTTGGTAGCGGCTGTAGTTGTTGACGGCGTTACCTGCAGGTGAACTTGATTGCTAGTATCAAAAGGATGCTCAGAACTATTGCCCCGCAAAACAGCTGGGGTCTCCGTGCCATCAGAACCAAGAGCTGCCGGAGAGATTGGCGCAGCCGGCGCAGCATCACAGATCAGCGGCGTAGCCTCCCATTTATAGAGCCCAGGAAGAGCGGAAGTCCTCCATTTTACCCAGCGGGGAGGGGAGGAGGAATACCGGAGCGTTGTGATAGATTTATCCTCGCGTGGACATTGGTCCGGTTTGAGCTGTGACCATTTAGCGATGGAAACACCAACCTTTCTTCCCCACGTAAGCTTAAAATGAGCAGCTTCCGCAATGGGCTGGTCTGCATCGAGCGTTGTAATTGGTCTACGTCAACGTCATGGACCATACGAGAGAACGTACGCGGAAGGCACTTTAAGTGCAGTTTTTTCTTCTTCTTCAAAATAAAAGTAAATATGCGATACACGCGTGTCCGAATGAGAACAGTGTTAGATGTTTTACAAATGGTTGATAAAGCCCCAACAAGTCACACGAGAAGATGTTGAACTGATAGTTATTTCTACGGATAAGTAACAAGAGGAATGTTTTTTTCTGTTCATGAAGATGTAATTTTAAGGCAATTTCTTGGATGCAGAACACAACACAATCATCCTTTGAGCACATTTTTATTTGTTTGATTAAATGATCACCGGAACGGGTTGAGTTGTTTACATCCAGCTTAGAAACTCGCTTGAGGGAGGAGAAAGCTAACTTTCTTGATGTACAGTTTTGTAAAGGATCCGAGTTTTCCCGCATTAAAAATGTCAGATTTTAAAACCAACTTCACTAGCTCTAACTAGGCTATATCCTGTATCTATTCATTATTTGATGTGACACGGCCAGACCCAGGTGTCTCAAATCCATTCGAAGCTTCACCAAAAGCTAACATTCGCTAGTGCTATTGATATTTACTTTCGGAACCAGTAGTAGAAAAAAATGTATCTGTCACTGTAGCGTTAGCGTAATTACAGTAGCCTGTTAGACGATGCGACAGCGGTTCGTGTGTGAAACATCAGTTTGTAGAACATGCATCACATGGACTTAATTTGTGAGACAAACGTAGCTCACTAGAATGCTACACACTCCATGGGTAAACAAAGCTATAGAAACTACCCTTATTTAAATCAGAATTTTTCAATTGGTAAATCAAACTATCACTCAAATTAGAGCCAATCATCGTGAGTATCATCAAATCAACATTTATTTGTATAGACCTTTTTACACGCAAGCATGTCACAGAGGGCTTCACATACACCCATAGAACTACCCCTCAACCAACCTAAACCGTCAGGGAAGTCAAGGAAAAACTCCCAGAAAAACTCCCTACAGGAGAGTGTGTGGAGGGGGGACAGAGAGGGGAGAGCAGGGATTAGAGAATGCCAGGAGCAGCTAACAGTTACAGTCATAATAGAATGAGATCCCCACCGGTCAAGTGTGGACTAGTGCAGCAATTTAACAGAGCAAGAAAGGGTATTTGATGCAGACTAGACTCTAAGACAGCGCTAGCCCGCCTCGGTTGGAACATGAACTCTGTTCCAGGGAGAGAACTCTAAAATAAGTTATATTTATATAATAAGGGTGATGATGCCCCGTCCCCCGTTGTCACCAACTAGTAACGGAAACTATAACAATAACAATATACAGTAACAGGTTTACTTTATTTGTAAAATCTAGATGTTACATGTAAAAGTTACATGTGATACACACAAACAAACACACACCCCAGGTTTACATAGAAAGTACATACACACACTTACATCTAACAGTCATAGAATTGACTAAACAAGAAAGTTTTTAACCTGATTTTGAATGTCGAAACAGTATCAGCCTCCTTAATTGAGACAGGTAATTTGTTCCAGAGAAGAGGTGCTCTATATCAAAGCTAAAAAAAAGCATTTTGTGTGAGAGAACTAACACGTAACTGCTACTTAACGAAAGTTGTTCACCTGTCTTACTCAATATTCGGAAGTGATGCGTGCAAATAGTGAATGCCACAGCCTAAACTTTATAGGAATACGTTGGCGAGTCTCAGCTACAGGATTGAGAAAACGGCTGACATTTTCAATTTGGGACTTTTTTCGCAATAATAACGTGTTATTTAGGGTCATACTATTATAAAGAATACAAAGCATTCAGCCCACCGCACATTAGGCTTCACACTGTGAGGTGTTTTTACAGCACCTCACTAAGGCTTCACAGTGTGAGGTGTTTTTACAGCACCTCACTAAGGCTTCACAGTGAGGTGTTTTTACAGCACCTCACTAAGGCTTCACAGTGAGGTGTTTTTACAGCACCTCACTAAGGCTTCACAGTGTGAGGTGTTTTTACAGCACCTCACTAAGGCTTCACAGTGTGAGGTGTTTTTACAGCACCTCACTAAGGCTTCACACTGTGAGGTGTTTTTACAGCACCTCACTAAGGCTGTGTCAGGTGTTGTTTTGTTGCTCTTTCTGAAGATAAAGGTAACAAGATGTCTGGAGCACTTCTTATCCAGGTGGTAGATGTTTCTCTCATCTCCACACAGTGTGGACAGTTTGACTGCTGTTGTCTTCTATCCTCTTGTAATCATATACTCAAAGTTCAGATTCCTCTTATCTCCATATAGTGTCACAGTGTTACTTGACTAAATGTCTACTGTTGTCATTTGTAATCATGAAAACTGGTGTTTTCTTCTTCCTTGATTCCAGAAGTGACTGAGAAGGCGTTTCTGCGTGTCGCCATCACCGAGGTGTTGCCAGGGGTGACACTAGATATTCTAGAAGAGTCCTTACAGTCCCTTGGGGTGGAGACACAAGGATTTATAGTTCATCAAGGAAGCCGATTGGCTGGCAGTGTCAGCGTTGAGGCCAATTCAAGCTGGAAAACTCCTTGCTGCTTGGAGGCTGAGATGTAAGTACTGCAGCACAGGATTCAACCACACCCCAAAGTGATCAGAAATATAGAAACATCCAGAGTCCTGATCCAGAATCTGTCTGACCATCAGCCACAGAGCACTTTTCATAGAAACAACTGCCATCTTTAGGCAGCTCTGATGGTCTACATGATAGTATGTCTGTAGTCTGTCCCCAAACCAGCATGGACACACCAGAGGAGCAAGGACCAGTCACCAACACAGCAGCTCGACTACAAACACTTTATTACAAATATTGCTGGACAGGAATTAATGTGTTGGCAACATTTTATAAAATTGCCTGCACCTCATCAATAGCTTCAGATTTGGCATCTCTGAACACAAATACAATTTACATTTCTACAACCCTATTTGACACATTTAGTCATTGAAACTGAAATAGAAACAACAATCAGCACTGATGGGATTTCTCTCCATGATGTTTCTTCATGTGTTGACAAAGATCTCTCCACATTGAAGCATTTTTTACATTCCTGACACTGATATTCTTTCCATCTATCATGGATCCTTTTGTGATCAAGCAAACAGCACTTATCTGTTAAACATTTTGTGAATATTTGACACTTGTATTGGTTTCTCTCCTGTGTGTGTCCTCATATGTCTAACTAGATGGTGCTTGCGACTGAAGTTTTTTTTACATTCTTGACAACTATGTGCTTCTCTGTTTTTTGTCTTATTCTGTCTTTTCTTTGATTTAATCGTTTCTACAGAAAGCATCACTCCTCCATGTTTCTCCTCCTCCAAACTCTGAGCTGCAGGACAGTCTGGAGCTACAACAGAAAGGGGCTGAGAGTCACTGCCTGGTTCTGGTGCTGCAGAGTCTTGTACATGAGGCTCTGCTTTGATTTGCTCCTCAGTTGTGTTGGTGGGTAGAGAGTCTCCTTCTCTGTCCTCCACCTTAACAATCTGGACAAGATGTGAACATTCAACAGAGCCCTTTGGATCAGAGTCATGTTTCACACTGGAAGGCTGCTCTTCCTCCTGACTGGTCCACAGCTCCTGTTCCTCTTTAATTTGTGGGGGCTCTGGGAGAGAGAGCTGCTGCACATCTAGAGGAAAGAGAACAGTTATATTTAGCCACCATCTAGGGACAGAAGAGACAGCAGTTACATGTGGCCTGCTTCATTATTCTACAACCTATCATGTCTCACAGTCACCAACATAACTAATTAAACACTTTGTAAAATGGAAAGGAACTTCTCATCTAATGGGTCCTGACCACCTCGGTCAGGGAGCAGTCTGTGTTTACAGGGTTAGTCAGGGAACAGTCTGTGTTTACAGGGTTAGTCAGGGAACAGTCTGAGTTTGCAGGGTTAGTCAGGGGGCAGTCTGTGTTTACAGGGTTAGTCAGGGAACAGTCTGTGTTTACAGGGTTAGTCAGGGAACAGTCTGTGTTTACAGGGTTAGTCAGGGGGCAGTCTGTGTTTACAGGGTTAGTCAGGGAACAGTCTGTGTTTACAGGGTTAGTCAGGGAACAGTCTGTGTTTACAGGGTTAGTCAGGGAGCAGTCTGTGTTTACAGGGTTAGTCAGGGAACAGTCTGTGTTTACAGGGTTAGTCAGGGAACAGTCTGTGTTTACAGGGTTAGTCAGGGAACAGTCTGTGTTTGCAGGGTTAGTCAGGGAGCAGTCTGTGTTTACAGGGTTAGTCAGGGAACAGTCTGTGTTTACAGGGTTAGTCAGGGAACAGTCTGAGGCTTCACTGAACGCTTTGACGAGGAGGAAAATGATGTCATATGCTACTGCCTTCACAGTCCCCAGATCTCAGCTCTCTGTAACACCCAAGTGAGCTTTGTCATGTCTCCCTCCCCCCTAAACACACAGCAGAGTATCAGAGTATAACATGAAGGTATGAATATCAGACCTATTCGTTGTAGTTTGATCTTAGGTTGAGTAAAAATGTGCAACAGCCGTTGGAGCTGCACGCTCTCCTCCTTGGAACGAGAGATTTCTTCCTGGTACCCTGCAAACGGTTTCTCAGCGGCCCAGTAAATCTTCAAAGCTGCCGTTGTCAGTATTTCACCAAAAAGTTCTCTTATCTCATTTAATTGAGACATTTTGATGTTTAAAAACTTGGACTCCTTGTTAAATCTAGGATCTGTGGTTTCAGACTGCAGTCCTTGGAGCAGCTCTTCCTCCTGACTGGTCCACAGCTCCTGTTCCTCTTTAAACTGTGGGGGGTTCAGGAGAGAGAGCTGCTGCACTTCTAGGGACAGAAGAGGCAAGACAACAGTTAGATGCAGCCTAACATGTCTGGCAGTTAGAAACCATGTGATCAGGTGTGAGGACACACTGGATGGTGTCAAGAAGGGCTGTTGTTGTGATGGAGTTTCCAACGTTGAAAATTCCTGGAATTTTGCAACCCTTATCCAAGCCGACTGGGGTAATCTTAGCGCGGGGCACAACTCCATGATGTGAACCTTTGCATATAAAGGTCATTAAATGCTGCGATATTCTTGTCCTTCACATCTCAGAAAAGGTTTATTTTTTGCAAAAACATTGCAAGTGTACGGTTTTAGGTAGGTTATTACAAATGTAACTCGTGCATGCAGTCACACAGATATAGCCTACATGTTTAGAAACATTTCAGAGAAAATATACTTAATATATTTTATTTACTTTCAGATAAACATATGTTACTATGCCTGAGGTGGTTAATATGGTCATCAGCGGTTTACTCTTTCTCCTGAGGAAGCAATAACAAACCGCGAAAAATCATACAGTTTGCACCCGTGGATGTAATGTATTAATGTTTACGCCGTTTGCGTAGCCGCTCTTCTTTGCCCTCCATTGTCAACCACGCACGGGCAGACGATGTGCAGCAGCGCCCTCTGCGGTCACAGTTTCTGATGGGTCACAGCTTTCGGTGCAACACCGGGTACCATCTTGTCAGTCTGCTCTCGTGGCTAAATTCAGGATCATTTGGGCTTCCTGAACGTTGCTACCTCGTTCCACAAAGAGTTGCGTTCTCGTGTCACCCTACCTGATCGGTGTCGCTGCATCTCCGGTGGAGTAACAAAGTCCAACAACCGTTTTAACCGTGCGCTCTCCTCCTTGGAACGACATATTTCCTCTTTGTACTCAGCAAACGTTTGTTCAACTGCCCCGAAAATCTCCAAAGCTGCCGTTGTTAGTCTCTCACGGATAAATCCTCGAAACAAGTCTAGTTTTGACATTTTGGTGGAGTAAAAGTGATACTCTGCACAAGATGGTTAGCTAATAGCACCTGGGTCCGTCCTTAGTGTTAAAAAGTAGCGACTCACAACTCCTGTCGGATGTGAACAACATCGAGCTTCTTTTTACTTCCGGGCAGGCTAGTCTCAGGAAGCGCATACATGCGTCGTTTACTGAACCAACGCATTGTCAACAACTATCAGCTAATGTCCATAGATTTCAAAGTGTGGAGTGTAGAAAATGAGACAACCTCCATTAAAAATTATTTGTCGTTCTTCCTGAGCCCGAGTTGTGTTTTCAAACAGTACAGTGTTGAACTAATATCGGTCCCGGTATATAGTGGCAGGGGGCACCATTAAACAGATTTCAAAGTAAGAGCTGTAGTTATCCAATTTATGTTTTATTAAAGTTAAATTAAAGTTACCAGATCGTCAAAAAATATATAGGCTATCGCTTTTAAGTTATCAAAGCAACAGGCAACTACAGCATTTATGGCCAAATGTTGACCAAATAATAATCTGTCAGTTGTATTGAAATCTACAGAACATATGAAAAAATACTAATGGAACAACTATATTACAAAGCAGTTCTGAAGCACGATTCACACCTTGTCCTTTCCCTTCTCTATTCTCAGAAGGTGATCAGTCTGGTAGATTAGATACCTGTTCTAGATGGGTATGCTTTTCCATGGGTATGCACAGTTCCAACCTCCTTGTTAAGTTTGCTGACGACACAACCATTCTGGGCCTCATCTCTGGCAGTGATGAGTCAGCCTACAGAGAGGAGGTTGACACCCTGACATCATGGTGTCAATAGAATAACCTCTCTCTCAACGTCAGTAAGACCAAGGAGATGATTGTGGACTATAGGAGGCGGCAGGAGGAGGAGCATGCACCCCTACACATCAATGGATCCGAAGTGGAGAAAGTTAGCTGCTTCAGGTTCCTCAGGGTGAACATCAGCAATGATCTCACCTGGTCAACGAACAAGGTGGTCAAAGCGGCCCGGAAACGCCTCTTCTTCCTGAGGAGACTGAACAAGTTTGGCATGGACTCAGTCATCCGCACTAACTTATACAGATGCACTATAGAGAGCATACTGACTGGCTGCATCACAGTGTGGTATGGGAGCTGCACAGACAGGGACCGCGTAGTTTGGTCCGGTCTGCTGAGTTCATCATTGGCAGGAAGCTCCCAGCCCTACAGTACACCTACCACACACGTTGCCTCAGTAAAGCAGGCAGGATCCTAAGAGATTGTTACCACCCATCATTCAGTCTTTTTACCCCGTTGCCTTCTGGCAGGCGATACCGTAGCATTCGGTCTCGCACAAGCAGACTGGACAATAGTTTCTATCCAAGGGTCATCAGGCTTCTGAATGGACATTGATATGGACATTTTTTTATTTGTCAGGGACAATGCAGCGCACATTATTATATACATAGATAATGTTGTAGATGTGTTGCATAAAAGGTTTTTAGCCAATAGGCTAATTTGCAACCCCAGTCCCTGGTCAGACCTTTCTAAAAAGTTAGGCAAATACAATTTACTGCATAGTGTGAGTTACACAATCATGCAGCAGATGCAATATATTAGTATATCAACATTTCACAGATTCATGACCACATTACACACAACAGCACATCACGTAACAACACAATACATTACAACAGGGACGTAACAACACAATACATTACAACAGGGACGTAACAGGGGAGTCAGATGGCTGAGCGGTTAGGGAATCGGGCTAGTAATCTGAAGGTTGCCGGTTCGATTCCCCGCCAGGACCGATGACATTGTGTCCTTGGGCAAGGCACTTCACCCTACTTGCCTTGGGGGAATGTCCCTGTACTTAATGTAAGTCGCTCTGGATAAGAGCGTCTGCTAAATGACTAAATGTAAATGTAAATGTAACACAATACATTACAACAGGGACGTAACAACACAATACATTACAACGGGGACAACAGAGGCACACTGTGTGCTCCTGCCTTTATGGACCTGACTTAGTGGCTACATGTTTGTTTTTCTTTCAGCCAGTGTTTCACCTTTCTATTGAATGTTTTCAGTTCGGTTTGTATTTTTATTTCAGTTGGTAAATTATTCCATAAATGGGTCCCTATCACTGAAAAACATGATTGGCTGAAAGTGGTTTTGCGCACCTCTACTATGCAGTTGCCACCCACTGCTCCCCTAGTGGCCACTGTTCTTGTATTTGTTTTTGTCACAAAAGGACAGAGTACGGCTGGAGCTAAATTATTGCAACATTTAAAAGTCAGTTTAAGAAAAGCGAACTTCATAAAACTATCAAAATTAAAAAGCTTGTATTTCTGTAAAATCAAACAGTGGTGCCACATAGTTGGTTACTGATCCATTATTTTCAGTGCCTGTTTGTGTAATGATGTGATGGGTTTGACAGTTGTCTTGGAAGCTTGACCCCATACAGTAACACAGTAGGATAAATGAGAAAGTATCATGGCATGAAAAAAGAGTAACGCTGCCTTGACAGGTATGTGATGCCTTATCATTCTGAAACAGTTCAGATTTGTCCGGACAGTCTTACAGAGTTTGTTAATGTGTTTGTTGAATTTGAGGTGGGAATCCAAAATAATACCAAAAAATAAATAAAAATAACTTCCTCTATTGCCCCTTGGTCTATTTTTATAGGACACTTGGCTTTCCCTCTTATAGAGAAGCACATAGATACCGTCTTTTTGACGTTGAGCGTCAGATGGTTATCTTTGAGCCACTGGGATATACCCTCCATTTCCTTGGTCAGGGTCTCTGCTGCTGCACTTGCTGTCCTGGCTGATGCATAAATTACTGTCGTCAGCGTACATTTGACAGTTGGCTGACTGACAGCATGTTGGTAAATCATTTATGTATAAGCTAAAGAGCAGAGGTTTAGGTCCTACACCCTACGTTTAGGTGTAGGATGGTTTAGGTCCTACACCCTACGTTTAGGTGTAGGATTATTTTTGGTCCTACACCCTAAGTTTAGGTGTAGGATGGTTTTGGTCCTACACCCTACGTTTAGGTGTAGGATGGTTTTGGTCCTACACCCTACGTTTAGGTGTAGGATTATTTTTGGTCCTACACCCTAAGTTTAGGTGTAGGATGGTTTAGGTCCTACACCCTACATTTAGGTGTAGGATGGTTTTGGTCCTACACCCTACGTTTAGGTGTAGGATGGTTTTGGTCCTACACCCTACGTTTAGGTGTAGGATGGTTTTGGTCCTACACCCTACGTTTAGGTGTAGGATGGTTTAGGTCCTACACCCTACGTTTAGGTGTAGGATGGTTTTGGTCCTACACCCTACGTTTAGGTGTAGGATGGTTTTGGTCCTACACCCTACGTTTAGGTGTAGGATGGTTTTGGTCCTACACCCTACGTTTAGGTGTAGGAGTGTTTAGGTGTCCTGCACAACATGAGTTCAGCAGCCCTTTCCCTCAAAAGTTACTTCCAGAAGTGTCTGAGAAGGCGTTTCTGCGCGTCGCCATCACTGAGGTGTTGCCAGGAGTGACACTAGATATTCTAGAAGAGTCCTTACAGTCCCTTGGGTTGGAAACATACAAGGATTTATAGTTCACCGAGGAAGCCGATTGGCTGTCAGCGTTGAGGCCAATTCAAGCTGGAAAACTCCTTGTTGCTTTGAGACTGCAGCACAGGATGCAACCACACCCCAAAGTGATCAGAAATGTAGAAACATTCACTTTCCTGACAACTCCTGTGTGTGTGTGTGTGTGTGTGTGTGTATCTGTCTGACCATCACCCCGAGAGTCCTGATCCAGGATCTGTCTGACCATCACCCCAGAGTCCTGATCCAGAATCTGTCTGACCATCACCCCCAGTGTCCTGATCCAGGATCTGTCTGACCATCAGCCCCAGAGCACTTTTCATAGAAACAACCACCATCTTTAGGCAGCTCTGATGGTCTACATGATAGTATGTCTGTAGTCTGTCCCCAAACCAGCATGGACACACCAGAGGAGCAAGGACCAGTCACGAACACAGCAGCTCGACTACAAACACTTTATTAAAAATATTGCTGGACAGGAGTTAATGTGTTGGCATGCATAACATTTTATAAAATTGCCTGCACCTCATCAATAGCTTCAGATTTGGCATCTTTGAACACAAATACAATTTACATTTCTACAACCCTATTTGTTGACACATTAAGTAATTGAAACTGATATAGAAACAACACTCAGCACTGATGGAATTTCTCTCCATTATGTTTCTTCATTGGGTTAGGGTTAGGGTGTGTTATGTGTTGACATATTTGGTTGAAGGTTGGTTTAGGTCCTACACCCTAGGTTTAGGTGAAGGTTGGTTTAGGTCCTACACCCTAGGTTTAGGTGAAGGTTGGTTTAGGTCCTACACCCTAGGTTTAGGTGAAGGTTGGTTTAGGTCCTACACCCTAGGTTTAGGTGAAGGTTGGTTTAGGTCCTACACCCTAGGTTTAGGTGAAGGTTGGTTTAGGTCCTACACCCTAGGTTTAGGTGAAGGTTGGTTTAGGTCCTACACGCTAGGTTTACATAACATCAGTTCAGCAGCAGCCCTTTCCCCCAAAATGGTCTTTGTTTCATGGAAAGATGTCAACATTGTGTGTGTGTTGTCATATGCCTAATGAGAACACGTTTGTAGCTAAATCTCTTACTACATTCCTGACACTGATATGGTCTCTCCCCTGTGTGTGTCCTCATGTGGACAAATAGACTTTGTTTACTGTTAAACAACTTACTACATTCCTGACACTGATATGGTCTCTCCCCTGTGTGTGTCCACATATGGACTAGTAGTGTGTGTTTACTGCTAAATCCCTCACTACATTCCTGACACTGATATGGTTTCTCACATGAGTGTATTGCCATATGGGCAAGTACATTTTGTTTACTGCTAAAGTTCCTACTACATTCCTGACACTGATATGGTCCCTCCCCTGTGTGTGTCCACATATGGACTAGCAGAGTGTGTTTACTGCTATAGTTCTTACTACATACCTGACACTGATATGGTTTCTCACACGTGTGTGCCTTCAAATGGGCAAGCAAATTGTGTTTTGAGATAAAGCTCTTATTACATTCCTGACACTGATATGGTCTCTCCCCTGTGTGTGTTTTCAAATGGCGAATCAAATTTTGCTTACTACTCAAGCTCTTACTACATTCCTGACACTGATACGGTCTCTCACATGTGTGTGTCCTCATATGGACAAGTAATTGGGTTTTAGTGCGAAACATCTTACTACATTCCTGACACTGATATGGTTTCTCCCCTGAGTGTGTTCTCATGTGTTTAAGAAGAGCACTTTTGTCAGCAAATTGTCTCTTACATTGTTGACACTGATGAGGTTTCTCTGTGTGACTTCCCTGTGGTCTATTGTCCCTTGGACGAGCCTCATTGTTTTGTGTTCTGTTCTGTAAAAGCATCATTCCTCCATGTTCCTCTTCCTCCAAACTCTGAGCTGCCGGACAGTCTGGAGCTACAACAGAGAGAGGCTGAGAGTCACTGTGTGGTTCTGGTGCTGCAAAGTCTTGTACATGAGGCTCTGCTTTGATTTGCTCCTCAGTTGTGTTGGTGGGTAGAGAGTCTCCTTCTCTGTCGTCCACTTTAACAATCTGGAAAACATGTGAACATTCAGAGGAGCCCTTTTGATCAGAATCATGTTTCACACTGGAAGAAGTGAAGATGGAGTCTGTAGTTTCAGACTGCAGTCCTTGGAGCAGCTCTTCCTCCTGACTGGTCCACAGGTCCTGTTCCTCTTTAATCTGTGGGGGCTCCGGGAGAGAGAGCTGCTGCACATCTGGGGGCAGAAGAGACAGCAATTAGATGTGTCCAGGTTCATTATTCTTGGTGTAAAAAGTTTGGAGTAAAATCATTAGTATGGAAGCAAATCAGTGACATAATGTTTCGAATTTTAAAAGGCATTGAATACTTAATATTAAAATTTAAACACTGCCGAATTTGTTGGTTTTTAATTAACCTCTTTAAAATGGAAAAAAAATCTGATCCATCTGATTCAGTAAATCAGGTTGCTCAAATTCGAACAGTAAATTTCAGATCCCCAAAATAAAAAAATAACAATTCAAGTTTCAGAAATGTAAATACCAAAAAATTCAGGCTGCTCAAATTTGAATGGTGAAATAAATAAAACAAATCTGGGTAACCCGGATCTTGCAATATTTTTTTTCTCCTCGGGCCCCTCTCATCCAGGTTTCGCTGCAGGCAGTCATACATGCAGATCAGTCATCCGATCACAGGCTGGGGTCTGAGGAGAGAGGTTGGGTCTGAGGCAAGCAATACCTTGGTATCCCAGCTCAAATTAGACCAGTAAAATTCAGATGCCAAAAATGCAAACAAATCTAATAATAGAGCCAAAAGAAAAAAACACTGGGTATCCCAGATCTTGCAATCAGAATATTTTGTTAAAAAAGATTTGGGTTCAAATTTTCTGGATCTGAATTTCACCATTTTAATTTGAGCAGCCTGAATTTTGTTCTTTTAGAATTTCTGAACCTTGAATTTTGGGATCAGAATTTTTTTTTACGTTGAAATAAATTAATATTTAAATATTAAAAGAGGTGCATTTAAAACCAACAAATTCAGTGGTGTTTACATTTGAATATTGACCCGTTAAGAAATAGTGTCGCACATATGTGATCGCTTGAATGCGGGTCTCACAGCGTAATGTCGCATATATGCGATTTCGAACATTACAATTGAATATTTTCCGATAGACAAAAACTATGCGAGAAACGGTTTAGTATGGTTTAAAAATGTACTAATGAGAAGGCTAACAAGTAACAATAGCATGGTAGTAGCATTGCTACAAGTATTATGCTAGGTAAGTTAGCCCAGAAGCTAACCAAAGCTAGCTAACTCCTGTTTCGGAATAATAACTTACGCTGTGGGGACCGTCGGAAATATTTAGAACTCACGCATCTAAAAGGTTAAGTATTCAATGCCTTATAAAATTCAAAACATTATCACAGATTTGCTTCTATACATTAGCAAACAAACAAGTATTCATAATAACTCTAGGCTGTATTTATGTAACCAGGGAAAACCCAAAGCTGCTTATGACCCTTTGGTATATTTGAGGTTGTTGGTATAACGTGAGGTCTGGGACCCACGTCTGGAGAATGTGAGGTCTGAGACCCACGTCTGGAGAACGTGAGGTCTGGGGCCCACGTCTGCAGGAGAATGTGAGGTCTGGGACCCACGTCTGGAGAACGTGAGGTCTGGGACCCATGTCTGGAGGAGAACGTGAGGTCTGGGACCCACGTCTGAAGGAGAACGTGAGGTCTGGGGCCCACGTCTGGAGAACGTGAGGTCTGGGACCCACGTCTGGAGGATAACGTGAGGTCTGGGACCCACGCCTGGAGAACGTGAGGTCTGGGACCCATGTCTGGAGGAGAATGTGAGGTCTGGGACCCACGTCTGGAGGAGAACGTGAGGTCTGGGGCCCACGTCTGGAGGAGAACGTGAGGTCTTGGGCCCACGTCTGGAGGAGAACGTGAGGTCTGGGGCCCACGTCTGGAGAACGTGAGGTCTGGGACCCACGTCTGGAGGAGAACGTGAGGTCTGGGACCCACGTCTGGAGGAGAACGTGAGGTCTGGGACCCACGTCTGGAGAACGTGAGGTCTGGGACCCATGTCTGGAGGAGAATGTGAGGTCTGGGACCCACGTCTGAAGGAGAATGTGAGGTCTGGGACCCACGTCTAGAGGAGAACGTGAGGTGTGGGACCCACGTCTGGAGGAGAACGTGAGGTCTGGGACACACGTCTGGAGGAGAACGTAAGGTCTGGGACCCATGTCTGGAGGAGAACGTGAGGTCTGGGACCCACGCCTGGAGGAGAACGTGAGGTCTGGGGCCCACGTCTGAAGGAGAACGTGAGGTCTGGGGCCCACGTCTGGAGGAGAATGTGAGGTCTGGGACCCACGTCTGGAGGAGGGACGTTAGCTAGCAAACTATATAAATACTTAAGACATCAGACACTTAACCATGAGGTCATATGCAAGTAGTAAGGGTTCTAGGCACAGCCGATTATAATAAAGTTTTGAACATCAAACCTATTCTGTGTAGCTTGACCTCAGGTTGAGTAACAACGTCCAACAACCGTTGCAGTTGCATAATTTCTTCTTCGTACTCAGCAAACTTCTTTTCCACTTTG
Organism: Osmerus mordax; assembly: GCF_038355195.1. NCBI lineage: Eukaryota > Metazoa > Chordata > Actinopteri > Osmeriformes > Osmeridae > Osmerus > Osmerus mordax. The sequence goes on along the minus strand of NC_090070.1, from coordinate 13,382,327 downwards.
ACGAAAATCTCTAAACCTGCTGTAGTTAGTTTCTCATGGAGAACCAAGTGTAGTTTTGACATTCTGTCTTTTGAAAACTCCTGGGTGAAGATGGAGTCTGTAGTTTCAGACTGCAGTCCTTGGAGCTGCTCTTCCTCCTGACTGGTCCACAGCTCCTGTTCCTCTTTAATCTGTGGGGGCTCCGGGAGAGAGAGCTGCTGCACATCTGGGGGAAGGAGAGGCAAGACCCAAATAGACGTTTTAATTGTTTTGTTTTCTTCCACCAGTGCAGCCAGTCATGAAGACAAACCCAGGAAAGCTGATACCATAGAGAAGATGGCTTTATTTATAGAACATTATTATTAGCTCTTTAAAATATCCAAAATAGCTTTTTCAATTGCAGTTAGTAGCGATACTTGTGGACTGAGATTTTCTGCACTAAAAATCTTTGGTCCATGATGTCAGATGGGTTATGATGGGATCATTACATTTAGTCATTTTGCAGACGCTCTTATCCAGAGCGACTTACAGTAAGTACAGGGACATTCCCCCTGAGGCAAGTATGGTGAAGTGCCTTGCCCAAGGACACAACTTCATCTGGCACGGCCGAGAATTGAACAGGCAACCTTCTGATTACTAACCCGCTTCCCTAACCGCTCAGCCACCTGACTCCCCATCATACATCATGTACTGAGTTTTGCATCACTGAGAGCAAACACTAGATGAAAGAATCTAGATAAAGTGTATAGAATTGAAGAAGAACAACCTGAGATAATATGAAGATGTCTGCTCTTTTCTAGCTAAAGTTACAGAGGGGATAGTGTGAAATAGGGAAACATATATTGTACTCCTCACTGACATTGACAACAGCTTCAATAAATATTTATTAAATACAAAACCCGTTAGGTGTAGATTGATCTCCGGTTTAACGTCCAACCGTGGTCGTCGTGCGCTTTCATCGTACTTGGTAAACGTCTTTTCAACGGCTCCGAAAATCTCTAAAGCTTCTGTTGTTAGTCGCTCTATAAGAAATTCTCGAAACAAATCTAGTTCCGACATTGTTAAACTGGAAGACTTTCTAATTTTGTTCCACTCCCGCTTCCAGCACGTCGTTTTATGTCCTACTTTTCTGCAAGTTACATCGAATCTACTACGGTATTTTTCATCCCAGTCAACAACACGGAAGTACCCCGAAAGACTTTAAGTGTAGTTTTTCAAAATAAAAGTACCCAACTCTTCGTCCATAACTTAACTAATGCTATAGATCGACTTGTTCGCACTATTTTGAAACTGGCTTAAATATAGAATCTTTGTTATTTAACTAGAGCAGCAATAACATCTCTGATACAAGATATTGAGCAATCTTGGTAGGAGTATCTGTGTAAAGTTAAATTCTCCGTTCCAACCTCCTCTCACACTCCTGAACAGTAGGTGGCGGTGATGCACCTCTTTGACGTTGGTTGTAATCTGCCATAATATCAACGAAGAAGACAACGAAAACACTTCTCCAGAGACTTCTACCAGCGGATCTGTTGTCGGAGCACCGCTATCTGTCCAGACTTCTGCTGAAAACAGCACGATCACAGCTTGTGAAGGAAGTTTATTGAAGTAAGCACATTTGCCTACCACATTGCTTTTGCCAACGTTATACGAGTACGTAGAGTTCGTGTTAAAATATCGAGGTCCTCAGCCTGGCGGTTCCAAAGAGCAAAGTTCAGATGTACTACATCATGTAGCTCACCTTGCTAGCCAGCATAGCGTCAAGCTAACTTGCAATATTTGAGGGCTATAAAACAGTTATTATTAATACTACAGCGACCTTTCAAAAGACTTAAGTTTGTTTCGAGCTAGCTGAGTGATAACGTCGAATACGAATTTTGTTTTTTAACCGATATCGTGCTCTCAGTATATTAGTGTATCTACCTACAGATACTGCAGAAGGTCAAGGGTTAATTGCTAGTTCGGACTTTGTAGCCAGTAACTTTAATAACTCATCGTGGCAAATGGTAGCCTGTTACTTAATTTAATAACTCATCCAGCAAAACTTAAATGTATTAACATTAGCTAGGTAACGATAGTTACATTATTTTCGTGTCATCTGTTACGGATACGTTTAGCCCCCGTCTACGACCCGACGCGCAGTGAGGATGGTGTCGTACAAGCGTCTGACCCCCGAGGACGTCCAGTTTACTAGCGCTGGTTTGTCCGAGGAACCGACCTCCGAGCAGGAGGTGGTGGAGGTGAGATCCGGCACGCTCTTTGATTGTTCATGTATAAATCTACACCCGTCTGTCATGCTAAAAAGTATTGTTTAACTAGAATAGAAGTGGGTCTTTCCTACCGTGTGTGTGTGTGTGGTCTCCCTGTGCAGGAGGTTCCAGAAGAGCCTCTCCTCCCCAGAAGGCTGTCCTGCTCCTCCTCCACCACCCTCCTCTCTCTGGGGCTGCTCCTCCTTCTCCTCAGCGCAGCCTGGCTCCTCGCCACCATCTTCTGGCTCCACTCCCCCTCCAGCGGCCTTCCCCACCGGCCCCCGCCGCCTGCACCCTCCCCAGGGAGAGCAGCCCCGGCTGGGGGAGCCTCCGTACCCGAGCCCCAGGCCTGCTCCTCCGTCCCGGAGGCCTGGAGGTTCGACTGCTACCCGGAGAGGGGAGTGGTGGTGACCAGGGAGATGTGTGAGGCTAGGAACTGCTGCTTCATCTCCTCCCCCCCCGCCTCCTCCTCCAGGAGCCAGGGTGTCCCCTGGTGCTTCTACCCCCCAGGCTTCCCCTCCTACCGGCTGGCGGCGCTGCAGCCATCACAGGGGGGCCAGAGAGGGAGGCTGGAGAGGGAGGTGAGGACGTACTACCCTGGAGACATCCTGTCCCTGCAGCTGGACATCAGACACGAGACCGACACCAGGCTGAGGGTCAGGGTGAGGGGCCGTCTGGACACAGACACGACATACACACACACATACATGACACACACACACACATACATGACACACACACACATACATGACACACACACACATACATGACACACTCACACATACATGACACACACATGCATGACACACACTCGCATACATGACACACACACATGCATGACACACACACACATACTGACAGTGACATACATGCTCCTCATGCTCCACTCACACACCCCTGCTTGTCTGTGTAGATCACGGACCCGTCTAATTTGCGGTATGAGGTGCCAATCACAGTCCCCAATGCCACTGAGAAGGCAGGAAATCCCGCCTACAGTGTGGAGCTGTCCAAGGACCCGTTCGGCATCATCGTGAAGAGGACGGCTTCAGGAGCTGTGCTGTAAGACACGCATCAGAACCCTCCAAAACCCTCCAGAATGCTCCAGATCTAATAACAGTAAAGATGACACATTTCTTTCTTTCTCTCTCCTCTCCCCCCTCTCCTCTCCCCCCTCTTCTCCTACTCCCCTCCCCCCCTCCTACTCCTCCACCTCCTACTCCCCCCCTCTCCCCCCTCTTCTCCTCCCCCTCCTACTCCCCCCCCTCTCCCCTCCTACTCCTCCCCTCCTACTCCTCCCCCCCTCCTACTCCTCCACTTCCTACTCCTCCCCCTATCCCCTCCTACTCCTCCCCCCCTCCTACTCCTCCCCCCCTCCTACTCCTCCCCCTCTCCCCCCTCGTACTCCTCCCTCTCCCCCCAACCTACTCCTGCCCCTCTCCCCCCCAGCCTCAACACCACGGTGGCTCCTCTGTTCTACGCTGACCAGTTCCTCCAGTTCTCCTCCCCGCTGGCCAGCCCCTACGTGTACGGCCTGGGCGAGCACCGCTCCTCCTTCCTGCACGACGTCCACTGGAACACGCTCACCATGTGGGCCCGCGACGTCCCGCCCACGGTAGGCTAACGGCTAACATACAAACTGCTACCATGATGATGGGTAACGTGCTAATGGATAGCATGCTAACGGCTAATTCGCTATAGTATTTAACATAGCTGAAGCTAATGGCTAAGGCATCTAGCATGCCAATGCTAATGCTGCTAACCCTCTTCCTGTGTCCAGGAGTTTACCAACCTGTATGGCGCCCACCCCTTCTACCTAGCCATGGAAGAGGGCGGGGCTTCCCATGGGTTCTTCCTGCTCAACAGCAATGCCATGGGTCTGTCCTCCTAGCCCCTCCCCCTACCTCATAGCCCCTCCCCCTACCTCCTAGCCCATACTCCCAATTCCATTTATTCCTGTAGTATCTCAACTCACCTGGTGTTCATGACAGTTGTTTCTATTGGCAGACGTGGTCCTACAGCCCGCCCCTGCTGTAACCTGGCGTACCATTGGTGGGATCCTGGACTTCTACGTCTTCCTGGGTCCGGAGCCTGGCTCTGTGGTTGGACAGTACCTGGAGGTTGTTGGTCAGTCCACTGGAGGGGCAAACAAAGCTATTGTGTCTGAACTTACAAACCAAGGAACTCCCATTTATTCCATCTCTCTCTCGCTCTCTTTCTCGCTCTCTTTCTCTCTCTTTCTCTCTCTCGATCAGGCCACCCTGCCATGCCTGTCTACTGGGCGCTAGGTTACCATCTATGTCGCTGGGGTTACGGCTCCAGCAACGCCACCTGGGACGTCGTCAAGAGCATGCGAAATTATGGGATACCCCAGGTAGTGTCCATTGAGTGGGTGTACGTGTACAGTGCATACTGCTGTAGGCCACTGGTCTGGTCTAAGGTATGTGTGTGTGTGTAGGACGCCCAGTGGAATGATATAGACTACATGGATCGTTTTCTGGATTTCACCTTTGACCCGGTGACCTTCTCCTCGCTGCCTGACCTGGTGAAGGACATGCACGCTCACAACCAGCACTACGTCATGATCCTGGTAGGAAGGCCTGTTTGTTTACCTGAGGGTGGATATGTACCTGAGGGTGTGTGTGTGTGTGTACCTGTTTGTGTGTGTATGTGTATATGTAGCTGTGTATATATGTTTGTGTGTGTATGTATATATGTGTGTGTGTGTGTGTGTATATGTAGCTGTGTATATATGTTTGTGTGTGTGTATGTGTATATGTAGCTGTGTATATATGTTTGTGTGTGTATGTATATATATGTGTGTGTGTGTGTAGGACCCAGGCATCAGCAGCTCCCAGCCTGCGGGCTCCTACAGGCCGTATGATGAGGGGCTGCAGCGAGGAGTCTTCATCAACCTCACTGACGGCACCACGCTCATCGGCAAGGTGACGCACGCACACACACACTGACGGCACCACGCTCATCGGCAAGGTGACGCATGCACGCATAAACACACACACACACACACTGACGGCACCACGCTCATCGGCAAGGTGACGCACGCACACACACTGACGGCACCACGCTCATCGGCAAGGTGACGCACACACACACACACTGACGGCACCACGCTCATCGGCAAGGTGACGCACACACACACACACTGACGGCACCACGCTCATCGGCAAGGTGACGCACACACACACTGACGGCACCACGCTCATCGGCGAGGTGACGCACACACACACACACTGACGGCACCACGCTCATCGGCAAGGTGACGCGCACACACGCACACTGACGGCACCACGCTCATCGGCAAGGTGACGCATGCACGCACGCACACACACACACACACTGACGGCACCACGCTCATCGGCAAGGTGACGCGCACACACACACACTGACGGTACCACGCTCATCGGCAAGGTGACGCGCACACACGCACACTGACGGCACCACGCTCATCGGCAAGGTGACGCGCGCACACATGCACACACACACACTGGAAGAAGGTAAGGATAAAAAAATAATAAAAAAAGTCATTTAGCTGACGCTCTTATCCAGAGCGACTTACAGTAAGTACAGGGACATTCCCCCGAGGCAAGTAGGGTGAAGTGCCCTGCCCAAGGACACAACGTCATTTGGCACTGCCTGGAATCGAACAAGCAACCTTCGGATTACTAGCCCAATTCCCTCACCGCTCAGCCACCTGACTCCCCTTATATTGTTCTTACTTCTTTTTGTTCTTCCACTGTCATCTATCCTGCCCCCCCCTTCTGTGTCAGGTGTGGCCAGGCCTGACTGCTTATCCAGACTTCTCTGATCATGTGACCCATGAGTGGTGGTATGACAACTTGAAGAGTTACCATGACATAGTCCCCTTCGACGGCCTGTGGATCGTAAGTGCGTGTGTGATCTTGTGACAACACCACGAGTCTGTCAGCAGCATCAGAATAGTTCCTCTTCCTGTTTTAGCTCTGACTGCTCATGTCACTTCCTCCCTAGGACATGAATGAGCCTTCCAACTTCCTGGATGGTTCAACCAATGGCTGTCCTTCAAATGACCTGGAGGACCCTCCCTACACCCCTGGTGAGACTCACGCACACACACACACTCCTGATGTGGTACAGCTGAAGCGTGCGTGTGGGTGTATAATGTGTGTGTGTGTGTTACAGGAGTTCTGGGTGGGCTGCTGAGAGCTAAGACGCTGTGTGTGTCGTCCCTGCAGAAGACCTCCTCCCACTACAACACACACAGCCTCTATGGCCTGCTGGAAGCCAAGGCCTCGTCCTGGTACACACACACACATTACAACACACACACATTACAACACACACACATTACAACACACACACATTACAACACACACACACTCATAAACAAATACACAGACAGACAATATTCATTTGATCAGATGGCGTGTGTTTGTCCTCCCCAGGGCTCTGCAGCGGCTCCTGGGGAAGAGAGCGCTGGTCATCTCCCGCTCCACCTTCCCCAGTCAGGGCCTGTACTCTGGGCACTGGCTGGGGGACAACCGCTCCACCTGGAAGGACATGTACATGTCCATATCAGGTCTTTCTCTCACACACACACTCATACACACATTGGAACACACTAGAACACACTTTAACAAATACACTGTAACAATCAAAAACAGACACTATCAAACACACATCACAAGACATGCACAATAACTGTGTGTGTGTGTGTCTGTGTGTGCGTGTGTGTGTGTGTCAGGCATGCTGACGTTCAGCCTGCTGGGGGTGCCCCTGGTGGGGGCTGACGTGTGTGGCTTTGGGGAGCAGACAGACGAGGAGCTGTGTGTCCGCTGGACCCAGCTGGGAGCCTTCTACCCCTTCACACGCAACCACAACACCCTGGACACACAGGTAACTAACCACAACACCCTGGACACACGGGTAACTAACCACAACACCCTGGACACACAGGTAACTAACCACAACACTCTGGACACACGGGTAACTAACCACAACACCCTGGACACACGGGTAACTAACCACAACACCCTGGACACACAGGTAACTAACCACAACACCCTGGACACACGGGTAACTAACCACAACACCCTGGACACACAGGTAACTAACCACAACACTCTGGACACACGGGTAACTAACCACAACACCCTGGACACACGGGTAACTAACCACAACACCCTGGACACACAGGTAACTAACCACAACACCCTGGACACACAGGTAACTAACCACAACACCCTGGACACACGGGTAACTAACCACAACACCCTGGACACACAGGTAACTAACCACAACACTCTGGACACACGGGTAACTAACCACAACACCCTGGACACACGGGTAACTAACCACAACACCCTGGACACACGGGTAACTAACCACAACACCCTGGACACACAGGTAACTAACCACAACACCCTGGACACACAGGTAACTAACCACAACACCCTGGACACACAGGTAACTAACCACAACACTCTGGACACACGGGTAACTAACCACAACACCCTGGACACACGGGTAACTAACCACAACACTCTGGACACACGGGTAACTAACCACAACACCTTGGACACACGGGTAACTAACCACAACACCTTGGACACACGGGTAACCACAACACAACCACAACACCCTGGACACAGGTAACCACAACACAACCACAACAGCATTTCACACATGAGCGACTTGTGTAATTAATAGTGTATGCGTACCTGTGTGTGCGCAGCCCCAGGACCCGACAGTGTTCAGCCCGCTGCCTCGTACAGCCATGAAGGAGGCTCTGCTGCTTAGATACTCTCTGTTCCCACTGCTCTACACTCTCTTCCACCGCGCACACACACACGCACACACCGTCGCTCGCCCGCTGCTGTTCGAGTGAGTCACACACACACACTGTCAATCCAATGAAATATTTTCTCAAAATACCTGCTCACTCAATAGACTTTGAATGTGTGTGTGTGTGTCAGGTTCCCTCAGGACAGCAGCTGCTATGCTGTAGACAGCCAGTTCCTGTGGGGCAGCAGTCTGCTGGTAACTCCAGTCCTGCAGCCCGGACAGCGCACTGTGGAGGGCTACTTCCCCCTGGGGCTTTGGTACGACTTCTACACGGTGAGCTCACACACACACACACACACACACACACACACACACACACACACACACACACACACACACACACACACACACACACACACACACACACACACACACACACACATGGTGAGTGTACACACCCACACAAAGAGCCCCCCTCCCACAGGGAGACAGGGTGGTCAGTAACCTCTCTCTCCCCCCTCTCTTTCAGGGAGACAGGGTGGTCAGTAACCTCTCTCTCCCCCCTCTCTTTCAGGGAGACAGGGTGGTCAGTAACCTCTCTCTCCCCCCTCTCTTTCAGGGAGACAGGGTGGTCAGTAAAGGAGAGCAGATCCAGCTGCAGGCTCCTCTGGACAAGATCAACCTGCACCTGAGAGCAGGAGCTGTGATCCCCACACAGGTACACACACACACACACATGCATACATACAGGTACACACACATGCATACATACAGGTACACACACACACGTACACACACACACACACACATGCATACATACAGGTGCACACACATACACACACACACAGGGACACACATATATACATACAGATTCACACAGGTACACCTAACCTGGATATTGTCACCTCTACACAATGAAACCTGAGTTGTTGTGTGTGTGCAGAGGCCCAACACAACGCTGTGGGTGAGCAGCGGCCAGCCCCTGCACCTGCTGTCCTCCCTGCAGGAGGACGGCCAGGCTCAGGGGGAGCTGTTCTGGGACGACGGGGAGAGTCTGGACACCTGGGAGACCGGCCAGTACGCCCTCATCCTGTTCACCGTGGACCAGGTACACACACACATAGGGATGGGTATTGAGAACCGCTTCTTGTTTAGAACCGGTTCCCAGTGAATCGATTCCTTGGAATCGTTAGCAAAATTCCTTAACGATTCTGTTAACGATTCTCTGTGCCGTTAAACAATTAAAATGCTAAGTTTAATAATGGATAACAAATCGATATGTTCAGTTTAATAATGGGACACGCGAACGTCTGTTTGAATAAACTATAAAAGTTTGCGCACGCATGTGCCTGAATACGCCTAAAGAACATACTCAAAGTACATTGACAGCTGTTGTACCATTTGGAGTACATGCATGTAAATGGTTTCTTGAAAGGTGACACTGAAGTTATTTCCCCTGTTGTTAGGACCCCTGTAAGTCCTACTGGTGTTGAGTAATAGAAGCTTGAACACAAGGAAACTGAAAGTTTCTATCTCCGACTAGATTTTGTTTTGAAAACAGAGGCCTGAAGAGGCCTAGAGGTGGTAGGTATTAGCTCATTTCAGAGCCAGTCAAAGCCAGTTTGAGAAATTCGTTTAGAACGAGTGTGTGTGTGGGGGGGTGCAGGACGCACAGACCTAGTTGGCTGTAGAGGGGAACATCGATAAGAGAATCGATAAGAGAATCGAATCGATAAGCAGGAATTGCTAAGGAGTCGGAATCGTTAAAATCTTATCAATACGCATCCCTACACACACACACACAAACACAGCCAGTACGCCCTCATCCTGTTCACCATGGACCAGGTACACACACACATTTTTAAGGCCGATACCGATACAAATATTTGGTGATTTAAAAATCCGATATTCCAATATAGGCCGATATAAATAAATATTTTTAAAATCCAGAAACAAGAGGCAAGTAGGGTGAAGTGCCTTGCTCAAGGACACAATGTCATTTGACACTGCCGGGAATCGAACCAGCAACCTTCTGATTAATAGCCCGATTCCTTAACCACTCAGCCATCTGACTCCTGTTATTATTTCCTCACTAAAATAATATGATAATGCAGTATAAAAATAAACTTGTTTGTTTTATTGTCACATCAGAACAGAGGAACATCAAAATATATTAAAGTTCTGATAAATAAAATGTATAAAAATACAAACTTAAGATATGAAACTTAGTCCTTTGAACAAAAACACACACAAAAAAATATATAATTTATCGGCCATTATAAATACCGATAGTTTGGAAAATGCCTAATATCGGCTGATAATATCGGCCCGCCAATATATCGGTTGGGCTCTAACACACACACACACACAAACACAGCCAGTACGCCCTCATCCTGTTCACCGTGGACCAGGCACACACACACATACACACAGCCAGTATGCCCTCATCCTGTTCACCGTGGACCAGGTACACACACACACACTCTCACCCCCAATCCCCCCTTTTTGTGTTCTAGAACACAATGACATCACAAGTGCTCCACAGCCATGAGGAGGCCACCTACATCACCATAGAAATGACCTCCTTCTACGGGGTCAGGTCCAAGCCTACCCGGGTCACTGTCAACTCCCAGGACGCAGCCTTCTCCTACCGAGCCAATCAGGTGAGGCCTGGGTCAGGGGGTCAAATAGTTAATGACCTTTTATTCATCTGGTAACCTGTTTCTCTCTCTCTCCTCCTACCCCTCTACCTGTCTCTGTCTTTCACTATCTCTCTCTTTCTCCTCCTAACCCTCTACCTGTCTCTCACTATCTCTTTCTCTCCTCCTAACCCTCTACCTCTCTCTGTCTTTCTCCTCCTAATCCTCTACCTGTCTCTCTCTCCTCCTAACCCTTTACCTCTCTCTGTCTCTAGGTATTGACAGTATCAGATCTGGGTCTGAACCTCAGTCAGAACTTCACCATCAGCTGGTCCTAGCCTGCTTCTCCTCCCCACCATCCCTCCATCTCCCTCTTGTTCCTGCCCTGCCTGGGCTGAGGGGGGGGAGAGAGGACAGACTGAGATTAGGTCCACAGGGTCACGGGGGGGGGGAGGGAATCATCACTTAATCAGAGTGTTGCTACTGTTGCTGTGTGAATGTTGTTTACAACCTTGATTTGCACTATTGAAAATAACCCTGCACAGGAGACCCGACGAGGAATGTTCAAGCAGGGTGCCTTGGGAACCCTCAACTGTGTCTGGAGGTTCTAGAACACTTTTTGGAACCCTTAGAGAAGAGCATCTGTTCTAGAACCTTCTGGGCCCTACGAGTGGAGAGTTCTAGAACATCTGTGTACTGTGAATGTGTTCTGCATCTGCTGCCAAAGTTTTATGATTACTGAGACGTTAGAAGCAACAACGATGCGATATCTGATAGTATTTTAGAGTCTCAGCTAGTAATGTTTTAGAATGCTAGCTAGAAGAGCTGGGAAAGGGTTTTTGTGTTTATTTTGTTTTTAGTTGACGTCATGCTGTTACCTTTAAGAATTTTTAAAGGTTTTTCAGACCTGTTGTGTTTTTTTTGTTTGTTTATGAACTTTAAAATTCAAGTGTAGGAGAATTCTCTTCTTGTTCGAGTAAGAAATAATTCACTGCTTTGGTTTCTGCTACCATGATAAATTATGAAAGTCGAAGGAAAAAACTCTGAATGTTAAGGCTTTCATTTCAAATTTCATATAAAGAAATCATTAATAAATTATATTCTTAATCTGATTGTTGAGGATTGTTATGGGTGTTGGGTGGGTTCACCACCAGAGGGCGACAGCTCACTCAGCCAGGCTGGACTCTGTGTCTCTCTCTCTCTCTCTCTCTCTCTCTCTCTGATACTACAACGACACCATATCTCTTCTCTGTAAACAACATCTCATTTGTTCATCCTTTTGTTTACTTGTGTTTATGCTCGACTCAGGAACCAGATAGTGATAATCCCCACCAAGGGACTTATTCTCTCCTCTCTCCCTCCTTTATTGTTACTGCTGCACTGTGTCCCTCTCTCCCTCCATGTTGTTAGGGCTAGGTCCGCAGCACTGTGTCCCTCTCTCCCTCCTTGTTGTTAGGGCTAGGTCCGCAGCACTGTGTCCCTCTCTCCCTCCATGTTGTTAGGGCTAGGTCCGCAGCACTGTGTCCCTCTCTCCCTCCATGTTGTTAGGGCTAGGTCCGCAGCACTGTGTCCCTCTCTCCCTCCATGTTGTTAGGGCTAGGTCCGCAGCACTGTGTCCCTCTCTCCCTCCTTGTTGTTAGGGCTAGGTCCGCAGCACTGTGTCCCTCTCTCCCTCCTTGTTGTTAGGGCTAGGTCCGCAGCACTGTGTCCCTCTCTCCCTCCATGTTGTTAGGGCTAGGTCCGCAGCACTGTGTCCCTCTCTCCCTCCTTGTTGTTAGGGCTAGGTCCGCAGCACTGTGTCCCTCTCTCCCTCCATGTTGTTAGGGCTAGGTCCGCAGCACTGTGTCCCTCTCTCCCTCCTTGTTGTTAGGGCTAGGTCCGCAGCACTGTGTCCCTCTCTCCCTCCTTGTTGTTAGGGCTAGGTCCGCAGCACTGTGTCCCTCTCTCCCTCCTTGTTGTTAGGGCTAGGTCCGCAGCACTGTGTCCCTCTCTCCCTCCATGTTGTTAGGGCTAGGTCCGCAGCACTGTGTCCCTCTCTCCCTCCTTGTTGTTAGGGCTAGGTCCGCAGCACTGTGTCCCTCTCTCCCTCCTTGTTGTTAGGGCTAGGTCCGCAGCACTGTGTCCCTCTCTCCCTCCTTGTTGTTAGGGCTAGGTCCGCAGCAGTGTGTCAGATAGGGAGCTCCCATGAGTCCTTTAAACACCTTCATCCATCTGCAGTCTCTGTCTGCACCCCAGCTTTGTCCTCCTTATGCCTGCTCCCTGTTCCCCCCTCCATCCCTGGAGACCATGTCCGTCACAACAATCTTCTGTTTCAGCTGCTGTGCATGATTGTGTCCCTCTCTAATTCTCTCTCTCCAACCCTGCTCCTGGAGAGATACCCTCCTGTAGGGTTACACTCCAGCCCTGCTCCTGGAGAGATACCCTCCTGTAGGGTTACACTCCAACCCTTCTCCTGGAGAGATACCCTCCTGTAGGGTTACACTCCAGCCCTGCTCCTGGAGAGATACCCTCCTGTAGAGTTACACTGCAACCCTGCTCCTGGAGAGATACCCTCCTGTAGGGTTGCACTCCAACCCTGCTCCTGGAGAGATACCCTCCTGTAGAGTTACACTGCAACTGCAATTTAAATTAACCTTATTTGGTTTATCAACCAGCTACAGGGCAGTGCGATATTAGTCATGCACAAACTGAATCAAGCCAATCAAAGGTGGTGATTTAATCTCTCTCTCCACACACCTCTGAACAAACAGTTTCGGGTGATACGTATCAGGAACTGCCTATAACTCTCCATCTCACCCACACTGAGCTAACCAACTTCTCTCTCCCCATCACACTGACACCCACTGAGTCAACCAACTCCTCTCCATCACACACACACTGAGCTCTCTCTGTCTCACACACACACACCACCCTCTCCTTATCAGGACCTGACATCCTAAGTTCTGACGCTCGTCCACTGATCCAACGCTGTGATTGGCTGGGCTAAACGCTGGCTTTGTTTTGATTGGCTCTCAGCAAACATTCACACACTAAGGACATCCAGATGGGCCCTTTCAGAAGGCACATATATCACTTCAGGAAGGAGGGGAGGCAGAGAGGAAGAGAGAGGGAGGGGAGGCAGAGAGGGAGAAGGTAGGGGAGGCAGAGAGGGAGAGGGAGGGAGGGAGAGAGAAGGAAGCATGTTGCTAACAGTGTCTCCTGTCAGATGCATTCTGATCCGCTGACTCAGGGCATTTCCTGTCTGGGTTTCTGGGATTGTGTGTGTTATATGTGTGTGAGTGAGAGAGAGAGAATGGGGTCTTAATGGGAGTAGGAGGTTTGTGCAAGGAAGAATGTTGTGTGTGTTTGTGTTTCAGTTGTTTGGCACAAAAAATGTTACTTGAAGTAGATGTGAAATTGAGAAAGTCTAAACCCTTGAACAAAGTACATTTAGTCATTTAGCAGATGCTCTTATCCAGAGCGACTTACAGTAAGTACAGGGACATTCCCCCTAAGGCAAGTAGGGTGAAGTGCCTTGCCCAAGGACACAACGTCATTATGCATGGCCGGGAATCGAACTGGCAACCTTCAGATTACTAGCCCGATTCCCTAACCGCTCAGCCACCTGACTCCCTAAAAGTAGAGACAGAGAGAGAGAGAGAGAGAGAGAGAGAGAGAGAGAGATGGAAATAAAGACAGATTGATGCTTCAGTTATCATCTTGCCAAGTGTGTTTGTGTAGAACACTGGAACAACTTCCTGTAAACTGTGGCATGTACATATTATCCCTCACTCTCTCTCTGGCTCTCTCTCTCTTTTTTCATGGACATACTATTCTTCACTCCTTCTCTATCCCTCTCTCTCTGCCTACAGTCTACCCCACACTCCTCTCCAGATGAACTGTTTAAATGTCACCTTCATCTCCACAACAAGAGAACATGTTTCAGTTTTGGGTGTACTGTCTCTTTAAGAATCGACTTACATTTACATTTAGTCATTTAGCAGAAGCTCTTATCCAGAGCGACTTACAGTGAGTACAGGGACATTCCCCCGAGGCAAGTAGGGTGAAGTGCCTTGCCCAAGGACACAATGTCATTTGGCACAGCCAGGAATCGAACTGGCAACCTTCAGATTACTAGCCCGATTTCTTAACCGCTCAGAATCAGAAAGGGATTTATTCGCCATGAAAGTTTGCACAGACAAGGAATTTGCTTGCCACCTGACTCCTAGACTTGTATGAGCAGTGTCGTGTCTTACTCCAGAGAGTTAAGCTGGGATAGTTCAAAAGCTTTTTCCTCTCTTTCCCTCTGCTTTATCCTACCCCTCTTTCCTCCTCTCCCCCGTCCTTAAACAGGATCTAAATACAATAATGTCCAGGTATTAGGTGACTTAGCAGAGAGAGACACACACACCCTGTGCAGGGCAGGACAGGACAGGTCCAGGTAGACACACCTGGTTGGTTTCTAGGCCACACCCCCAACAGTGTACTTTGAAGCATTGTACAATGCTCACACACACACTACACACTCCCACTCACACACACTATACACTCACACTACACACTCCACACTCACACACACTATACACTCACACTACACACTCCACACACTATACACTCACACTACACACGCACACTACACACTCCACACACTATACACTCACACTACATACGCACACTACACACTCCACACTCACACACACTATACACTCACACTACCCTACACACTCCACACTCACACACACTACACACTCACATGCAGGTGGCTCTAGAAGTCATTGTCACTAAAGATCCCCTCCCTTTTTCTTTGTATTTTTACCTTCCGCTCTCTCTCTATAATCCTCCTCTTTCTCCTTCCCTATTTTCTCTCAGCTTCTTCTCTCTCTCTCTCTCTCTCTCTCTCTCTCTCTCTCTCTCTCTCTCTCTCTCTCTCTCTCTCTCTCTCTCTCTCTCTCTCTCTCTCTCCCCCTCTCTCTCTCTCTCCCTCCCCTTCTCCCTCTCTCTCCCTTTCCCCCTCTCTCCCCCTCCCCCTCTCTCCCTCTCCCTCTCCCTCTCTCCCCCTCTCCCTCCCTCTCTTTCTCTCTCTCTCTCTCCCCTCCTCCTGCTGCTGTATTCCAGCCCACTCCTGGTGACCGACAGATCTTCCGACCCCGCCCTGCTCCTACGTGACGACGGGAACCTTTTCAGGTGTCATGTCAGTTGGTTTGAAGTTCCGTAGTATCACAGCACGCGCTCTCGGTAATACCTCTCAGTTTTGTCTGTCGTGACAGGCGCCAAACGGACCAAACTAAACCTTAATTTCAACTCAGTCAAAAAAGTTTTGAAAAGTCAGTTGCGGTGCCTTATTCGGTAGGCTACATCCGCTGACATTGTTCGTTCTGGTTGGTGTAGGTGTCGGAGCGGGATGTCGGCGGTTAAAGCGCTTCAGCAGTGGTGTAAGATTCAGTGCAACGGGTACAGGGATGTGTCTATTACGAACATGACCACCTCGTTCCGGGACGGGCTGGCGTTTTGCGCGCTCATCCACAAACACCGGCCAGACCTCATGTAAGTGACACCACCAGTACGACCAAAACCGAGCGATTACCCAGCTCTGGAAATTCAATTTAAGATTTATGTTCAACCACATAGCTACGCTGAATCGCCATATGCTACTATTTCACCAAGTCCCGTGCGTTATCGTAATGTTTAGTTTTTGTTGTTGACGTTTAGATACTACTTTGTTCCTATCCTCACGACGCTGTTGTTTAAACGTGTTTCCCATAGTTATAGAACACAGCACTCGGACGAAACCAGTGCTGTTCATTCCTACGTGGCAGTGGAAGTTCATTGTTTTTCACAGTTCATTGTGCTCCTCTGTCAAAGTTCAGCTCTTTATAAAACAAATGTGTGTTTAAATGGAAGTGATGTTAAGTCATGGACCCCCCCTCCCCCCCACACACACGGACTGTCTTTTGTGGCGGTAATGATAGGGTTCGAAAGTTTATTATTACTATTTCAGCAGTAAATTATTTAGACGTAATCGGGGACTGTATGGTAATCAAGCCGTCATTTGCAGAAGATTCAATTGACTTAAGTTAACTTGACCTTTTACCCAACACATGTCTGAGTTTAAGTACTTTAAGGCTTGTAGTTCTGGTTCTAATGACGGAGATGCATCATGTAGTTGTGCTCCCGCTATGGCGATCAGACCACAGTCTCTGGTTGACAGTCGGACTCCAGACTTTCCGGATCACTGTGTTTTTATGACTATATCCGCTCCGGTGACGGTAGACCGGACGGATTAGTCAGCTGAATCAGCGGATTCTGGTAGGACGTTACTATGTGACGTGATGTCAGTGTTCGGGGAAAATGTAGTTTGTTATGGTGGTGTTGTTGGCTAACTTGTTGGTAAAAGTATTGACTCTCAACCTGGTGAAGAGATCTCGGACACCCCTGAAATGGTCTGAGGTTTGGAAACGAGCTTAAGGCCTGTGTTGTAAGTTTGTTTCAACACAGGAAAGATGACGCACACACACACGTGGGTATAAGTTTCATGTTTACCATCAGTGTTTTTGATGTCATCTCTCTCCATCTCCCTCTCTTCCTCTTTGTCCACCTTCATCCCACAGTAACTTTGATTCTCTCAAGAAGGATGATGTCTACGACAATAACAAACTGGTGAGTGAGAGAGAGATAGTGTGTGTGTGTGTGAGAGAGAGAGGTAGTAAATGTAAGTGTGTGTGTGTGAGAGTGTGAGAGACAGGGGTAGTAAGTGTGTTTCTTCTTAGACAGTCCCAGCCACCAGAACTTAGTCCTCCATCAGACTCGTCCATCATGGCTGCCCTTCAACCTGACTGGACTGCTCTTTGTGCCTGTCCGAGTTTCCTCCAGAGCCACTCTAAAACAGGCAACTGGCCTCCATGTGGCTCTAGCTGCAGCGTCCCACTGTGCTGTAGTGTGCTCAAACGGGCCCCGGCCTGCAGATCCAAATGGTTGCCGATGTTGATGTGTGACTAGCCGTCATGCTGGGTTCTGAGGCAGCTGACCATGTGGGCAGATCCAAAATAGCCTCAGACTGACGCTGATGTTTTCTTCTTTTCTCACTGATAAGGAGGATTTCAGGGAGTTTCCAGCTTGATGACAGAGCAGATGATAGCTGGAGCGTGTCAACTTGCTCTCCCTTTTCCTCTCTCCTCTCTCTCTCCTCTCCCTCCTCTCTCTCCTCTCCCTCCTCCTCTCTCTCCTCCTCTCCCTCCTCCTCTCTCTCCTCTCCCTCCTCCTCTCTCTCCTCTCTCTCCTCTCCCTCCTCTCTCCTCCTCTCCCTCCTCCCTCCTCCTCTCTCCTCTCCCTCCTCCTCTCGCCTCCTCTCTCTCTCTCCTTCCCTCCTCTCCTCTCCTTCTTTCCTATCCCTCCTCTCTCTCCTCTCCCTCCTCTCCCTCCTCCTCTCGCTCCTTCCTCTCCCGCCTCTCCCTCCTCCTCTCGCTCCTCCTCTCCCTCCTCTCCTTCTTTCCTCTCCCTCCTCCTCTCCTCCTCTCTCCTCTCCCTCCTCCTTTCTCCTCTCCCTCTTTCCTCTCTCTCCTCCTATTATCTACTTCTGGCCAGACTAGGCCCAGTTCCTGTTGACCTGTTGACTGTCTAGATATGGATGTAAACACACACACATGCACATGCATACAACAATTCAGTTGTTGTGTTGGGATTTTAGTGCCACGACATTTTTAACCGTGTACACACACACCCACAGGGACGTGCACAGACATTTGGAGGGGCTATTGGGGAGTCAGGTGGCTGAGCGGTGAGGGAGTTGGGCTAGTAATCTGAAGGTTGCCGGTTCGATTCCCCGGCCGTGCAAAATGTTGTTGTGTCCTTGGGCAAGGCACTTCACCCTACTTGCTTCGGGGGGAATGTCCCTGTACTTACTGTAAGTCGCTCTGGATAAGAGCGTCTGCTAAATGACTAAATGTAATGTATTGCTCTAACATGAAAGTCACTTTGAAAGTCGCAGTCACTTTCTTTCTCATACAAGCTCAAAAAAGTGATCAACATTATCTCCATGACTTCTAAAAGTGGAAGGGTTTCCCTCTGCTTCACTCGCAGGGCACCGGGGTGAGAATACAAACAATGGATGAAGAACACAAAACTGGATGATATCGCAATTTTATTGTATTTACCTTTACTAATGATAGGCTTATCGTATTGATGCAGCCACAAAAACCAACAAACAAAAAAAGTTTATTTAGGTTATTTTTCCAGAGGGGAAGATCAGCCCATCAGGGCAAACGGGCTGTTGCCTGGGCAACAATAGCCCATACCTGTGCACACACACCCTGCTATTCCAGTCATTCGCTGAGAGGGAGTGTACAAGAATGAAGAAAGGCCTGTCTCCCTCTCTGTCTCTCTCCCCTCTCTCTCCCTAGAGGCTGCAGACCTAGGCCTCCCAGAGTGTTTATGTTTGTACCTGGGTGTGTGTACAGTGTAAACTGTGGTGTGTCATGAGGGGAGGGAGGGAGGGGAGGGGAGGGGAGGGAGGGAGGGAGGGAGGGAGGGAGGGAGGGGAGGGAGGGAGGGAGGGAGGGAGGGAGGGAGGGAGGGAGGGAGGGAGGGAGGGAGGGGGAGGGAGGGAGGGAGACAGAACACATTAGCAATTGTTGTGTTGGTGCCATGCACAATGCTAAAAAAAAGATGCCTAAAATGTATTTCCTGTATTCCTGTTCTGTTCTCCTCCTCTCCTCCTGTCCTTGTCCTGTCCTGTCCTCCTCTCCTCCTGTCCTCCTCCTCTCCTCCTCCTGTCCTTCTCCTCTCCTCCTTTCCTCCTCATCTCCTCCTCCTCTCCTCCTTCTCCCCTCCTCCACTCGTCCTCCTCCTCTCCTTCTCCCCTCCTCCTGTCCCTCCTTCTCCCCTCCTCCTCTCTTCCTCCTCCTGTCCTCCTGTCCTCCTCCTTCTCTCCTTCTCCCCTCCTGTCCTCCTCCTGTCCTCCTCCTGTCCTCCTCCTGTCCTCCTCCTCCCCTCTTCCTGTGCAGGCGTTCAGTGTGGCTGAGGAGCAGCTGGGTATCCCTGCCCTGCTGGATGCGGAGGACATGCTGGCCCTCAGGGTCCCCGACCGCCTCAGTGTCCTCACATACGTCTCCCAGTACTACAACTACTTCCACGGCCGCTCTCCCAGTCAGTACACACCCACACACACACTGTATACACACACTATATACACACACTCATATACACCATATACACTGTAGCGGGGTTTGCTCGTTTAAAGATAGAAATACTTAATTGATCATAAAGTCTCGGGGCACCACCCTAATATTGGTTTAGGACATTAGGGAATCCTATGTTTAATATGTAATAATCAGTCTCATCTTTAGGAATGAATTCGTTCTAAGTGTAGAGCCAATCGTAACATCAGTGAACACGCACGTCAAAATATCTTTACAAAGAATTTATTCAAGTAAGGTAAACAGATCTTATGAACAAGTTGGATTATGGGTTTGATATGAGAGATTGGTTTCAATGAACAGAATGACATGGTCTAACTTAAAGAAAGACAGAAATTGTACAGTCAATGATTACATCCTTACAAATCATAAACAGAGCTCGTGCCAATGCCATGTCGAGGAGGAAAGAGCGTTAGCCATAGTTACGCTTGATCAGGGGTTGATCAATGATGTTGAGGGCGGTTTGCGCCAAAGGTCCATTTGAAGAATCTGAAGTCACAGCGCGGCTGCGCAGGGTCATGTGACTGAGTCTGCGGGATCTCAGTGAAGTCGCATTTGGTTCTTCTGTTGAAACGTCCAGATGAAGTTGAATCTCAGGAGAAGCTTGGCGACGTCCTTTGGAACGCCAATCCTGATGGCGTTCATGCCATGGTCGGTTTCGCTGGAGTCCGAGATTGATGGTCATCTTAGGGCTTTATACAGTTCGAGAGAGGACTCGTCTGGGGTCAGATGTGGATTGGGGGAAGCTGGGTTCTCAACTCCCCCCTCCTTCCTTCACACCTACCAAAGGTGTGATCTGATCTCTGGCTGGTTCATTCGATGGTTCAAATATTGTTCTGGACATCTTGGTACAGTTACAAAATACAGTTGAATGCTTGTTTTATTATGATAGCTTCGTGTAGATACCAAGAATGACGTGGTTATCTTTCAGGAAGAAGGAGTTGTTACTAGAATCAAGATTTCAGTGAACACAACATTAAAACAAAGTAACAAACATAACACAAATATCCCTCTCATAATTCTCCACCTTGTACTCTTGTGGTAAAGGTGAAGTCTCAAGAACTTTCCTCAAAAGTTCTGATCAAGGTATGTTCTTTGTTCAAATCGCCGCCGAAACGGATAGCAAATGGTCGCTGGAGACGTGTTGTCTAAATCAGGCCCTTTGAAGCTTGCAAGCTAGCAGGAGGGCTGATTAGGTAGATTGGGGAGGTCCCCCCCCCAATTCTATAGTTCCTTTGCATCGGCGTTTGGTGGGTAATCAGCATACTGAGGGTGTCACAAGGACTGATTAGTTTGTCTGATGTGATTGAATCACTCTTCAGGTGTGGCAAGATGTTGGCTCCGTGTGGTCTTGCGGACCTCACTACAACACATATACACTGTATATATATATACACACACACAAACACACACACAGTACATACACACAACACACACACACACTATATACACACTATATACACACACTCATATACACCATACACCATCTACACATATACACTGTATATATATACACACACACACACTATATACACTGTATATATATACACACACACACACACACTACATACACACAACACACACACACTATATACACACACTCATATACACCATACACCATCTACACATATACACTGTATATATATACACACACACACGCACACTATATACACACTCATATACACCATATACACATATACACTGTATATATATACACACAAACACACTACATACACACAACACACATACACTATATACACACACTCATATACACACACACACACACACACATATACAATATATATATACAGTACTGTACACACATATATACGGTACTGTACACACACACACAAATACACCATACACACACACACACTATGTACACACACATACACATACACTATATGCACACACTCATATACACCATACAGTATATACACATACATATACACTCGATATATACACACACACATATACACACACACATATACAGTATATACACACACATATACACTATATATACACACACACACACATATACACCATACACACACACTCATATACACCATACGTGTGTGTGTGTGTGTGTGTGTACTGACTGTGTGTGTGTAGTTGGAGGTATGGCCGGAGTGAAGCGTCCAGCAGAGGAGTCTACAGAACAGCCCTCTGGGAAGAAGAATCAGCCAATAACAGCCACGGCCTACCCTGGCTCCTCCCCCTACCAGCCTCCCCCCTCTCCCTCCCCCCTCAGACCCTCCCCCAAACAAGGCCGCTCTGCTGCACAGGTAAGTCTCCCCCATCCTCCCCTCCTCCTCCTCCTCCTCTCTTTCCCTCCTCTCTCACCCTCGCTCACCCCTTGGAAAGAAGTTGCTGCAATCACCAGATTTTTTTAAGCAAAAGAACATCCCCCCCCCCCCCCCCCCCCCCCCCCCCCAGAAGGAGGGTGTGTCGGAGCCCAGGCTGGCTGGGACCCTCAGTAACAAGTGTGTGAGCTGTCAGAAGCACGTCCACCTGGTCCAGCGCCACCTGGTGGACGGGAGGCTGTACCACAGGAACTGTGCCAAGTAAGAAGGGGATGGAGGGGGACGGGGAAGGGGACAGGGTAGCTGGCTGGCAGACCAGCAGGCAGACCATAATATAATCCCTAGCACCGCAGGTACCAGAGCGCTCTCTCCTCTCCATCCCAGCTGTTGTCATGTGTTCTCCAGGTGTGCAGAGTGTTCCAGTACCTTGCTGTCAGGGGCGAGCACGGCCGGGTCAGAACCAGGATCCTTCATCTGCTCCGCCCACCAGCGTGGGGCTCCGCCCCTCCAGGAGCGCCACGACAACACGCCCGCGGTGCCATGGAGACGCGTCAACCCCAGACCTACAGCCGGCCTCACCCCTAACCCGGCCTCTACCCTGGCCTCTACCCCGGCCTCTACCCCGGCCTCTACCCCGACCTCCAAACTGGGCCCCAGCTGGCTGACACATCGACCCGCTGCTTCTACCTCAGCCTCTACTTTGTCCTCTACCACAGCCTCTACCCCTCCCTCAGCCTCAACTCTGGCCTCTACCCCGGCCTCCAAACCAGGCCCCAGCTGGCTGACACATCGACCCGCTGCTTCTACCTCAGCCTCTACTTTGTCCTCTACCACAGCCTCTACCCCTCCCTCAGCCTCAACTCTGGCCTCTACCCCGGCCTCCAAACCAGGCCCCAGCTGGCTTACCTCCAGGAATGAAAAACCCAGCACCCCCCCCTCATCCCTGTCCTCACGGCCCACACCGGACCTCTCCTCCCTGGGCTCCTCCGGCCCCTCCACCCCCTCCAGCCCCTCCACCCTCTCCAGCCTCAGACCTGTGGCCCCCTCCACCCTCTCCAGCCTCAGACCTGTGGCCCCCTCCACCCTCTCCAGCCTCAGACCTGTGGCCCCCTCCACCCTCTCCAGCCTCAGACCTGTGGCCACGCCCCGGACCTCCAGCAGCAGCAAGACCCAGCAGGCTCGGGCTCACTTCTTCCAGAGTGACACCACGACCGGACTGGAGAACCAGAGCCAGAACCAGGCCAGGGACCAGAGCCAGGTCGTGGCCCCAGCCCGGAGCCTGGCTGTGGGGGGCCAGGGGGAGGGAGCGGGGCCTGGAGGGAGTGAGAAGGGAGGCAGGGGGGTGAGCGTGGTAGTGAACCTGAAGGGGGGGTTGGGAGGGGGCAAGAAGGTACTAGGTGGTGCAAGTACAAGTGGGGGCCAGGAAGTTACTTTGGGTGAGGGAGTGACTAAGGTTGGGGGAGGGGCTAAGGTTGGGGGAGGTGCTAAGGTTGGGGGAGGGGCTAAGGTTGGGGGAGGGGCTATGGATGGGGGAGGGGCTAAGGTAGTGGAGGTGATGATGTTGCCCAGAGAAGAGAACAGCAAGAAAGAGGCAGCAGCTTTTCTCTCCAAGAAAATAATAACAACATCAAACGAAGTCAACATCAGCACCAACACCAAACCAGCCTGGACGACTGCGGCTCTGAAGAAGACTGACAACAGGTGGGACACACTCACACACATATTTGTTTTTTAAAGGTTGAAAGATTTTTTTTTTCTTCGAAAGGTTGAAAAAATATTCTCAGTACTGCAGCCTCTCAATACTGCAGCCTTTCAGTACTGCAGTTTCTCAGTCTCTCCCTCTCCTCTCAGACCTGCAGACATGGTGACCCCTAAGAAAGAGACAGATAAAGGGATGAAAGGAAGAATGAAGCTAAAAGCCGACCCCTCCATCCTGGCCGACCTAGGAACCACCTTTGACCCCTCCACCCCCAGCAGCCACAGTGCATTGTGGGGGAAGACTCCAGATAAAGGATCCCCCAAACCAGTCACCACTCCAGGTGTGTGATGTACAGTGTGTGTGTGTGTATATACAACGTGTGTGTGTGTGTATATACAACACGTGTGTGTATATACAACGTATGTTTTGGCTACTCGCGATGTTTTTTGGCTATCTTGTTGTTATGATCAGTGACCTATGCACTTTGTAAAGCTCTCTCTTGGAAGTCGCTTTGGATAAAAGCGTCTGCTAAATGAATAAATGTAAATGTAAATGTATGTGTGTGTATATATACAACGTGTGTGTGTGTGTATATACAACGTGTGTGTGTGTATATACAACGTGTGTGTGTGTGTGTATATACAACGTATGTGTGTGTATATACAACGTGTGTGTGTGTATATACAACGTGTGTGTGTGTATATACAACGTGTGTGTGTGTGTTCCCAACAGTACCTGACAGCAGCAGCTCTCCAGCAGACTGGAGGTCAAAGCTCAAACCCGTCTCCAAGGAGACCAAGTAAGACTCTGTTCTCCCCCTCCTCTATACTTCCTCCTCTTCCTCCTCCTCTTCTTCCTGTAGTCAGCACAGTGTCTCATCCTTGATATGAGCTGCTGATCCTAGAAGGGACACATTAAGTCACAACTTTGCATTTGAATTGGTCTTCATACCTGCCACTCAAAAATGCTCTGTCCTGATTGGCTGTTTTCAGGGGGCCAGCCCCTCCATTTCTGCCATGCCCACACCCGGGCAAAGAGGTGTCGCGTTTAAAGCTGTCCCCAGTGTAACCACACCAGCCCAGGGTTCCCCTCCTGGTGACCAGCTACAGTAGAAACCAAAGTAAAGACCAAAGTAGAGACAGGGAGACAGGTGAGAGAGAGACTGAGGGGAGAGAGAGACTGAGAGCAGCCTAAATGATGTTTGTTCCCTCACTTTGGCTTTCTCTGTTCTCTCTCTCTTTATTTTCTCTCTCCCTCTGACCCACCCTCCTCTCCAGGACCAAGGACTCCCCCTCTCTCCTCCCAGACAGGAAGGCTGAGGCCCCCTCCAGGCCCTGGGCAGCAAGTACAGGAAACTCGCAGGCTTCAGGGCCTACCAGCCCTGGAACCCAGGGTAAACACACACACACACATACACACACACACACACACATGTGTGTGTGTATATATATATATATATATACTCGAAATAATCAGCACTTACACTTCTTCTCTTCTTCTCTCCCCCTCCCTCTCTTCTTCTCTCCCTCTTCTTCTCTTCTTCTCTCTCCTTCCCTCTCTTCTTCTCTCCCCTTCCCTCTCTTCTTCTCTTCTTCTCTCCCCCTCCCTCTCTTCTTTTCTTCTTCTCTCCCCCTCCCTCTCTTCTTCTCTTCTTCTTTCCCCCTCCCTCTCTTCTTCTCTTCTTCTCTCCCCCTCCCTCTCTTCTTAGGTGTCCTGAATGGAAGGAGCTCCAGTGACCTGGAGAGCAGGCCAGCTGTGGTCAGTATGTTAGTGTGTGTGTGTTACGTTATATAGAACAAGAAAACTGTTACATTAATGTGAATAAGAAGAATACATGTATAAATATTCATTCATTTCTTGTGTGTGTGTGTGCAGGTTAAGCCAGACTACATCCCGAAGCAGCAGATTCTGAGTGAGCTGGAAGAGATCGAGACCAGCCTGAATGACCTGGAGACACGAGGAGTGCTGCTGGAAACCCAGCTACGCCGCTCTGAAGAGGGTAGCACACACACCTGCACACACACCTGAACACACACCTGAACACACACCTGAACACACATGCGCCTAACTAGAGGAAAGAGAGAACATCTTTGAGAGAAACGGAGGGAGGAAATGCAACGTTTGAATCTGTCATGACCTTGATAAGTGTGTCACTATTAAAGCCTAATGTGTGTGTCTGTGCGTGTGTGTGTGGCAGAGGGAGAGGAGGACTCTGTGATGGATGAGCTGATGATAGACTGGTTCAACCTCATCAGGAACAAACAGGTGGCCATGAGGAGGGAGTCTGAGCTGGTGTACATGTGAGCACACCTCCACACACACACGTACTTTATAACTATGCGAGTAGGTGAGTGACCGTCTGTCTCTGTGACGTGTATGTGTGCGTGTGTGTGTGTGCGCGTGTGTGTGTGCGCGCGCAGCGCTAGGAACCAGGACCTGGAGGAGGAGCAGCCCAGTGTAGAGCAGGAGCTGAGGAGACTGATGGACAAACCTGGTGAGTCAGAGTGGATGTGTCTCTGTGTGTGTGTGTGTGATGTATGAGTGTGTGTGTGTCTCTGGGTGTGTGTGTGTGACTGTATGAGTGTGTGTGTCTCTGGGTGTATCAGACATTAAATGGGTTTAGGGCAGTGTATGTTTTATAAGACGTGTGTGCGTGTCTGTGTGTGTGTGTGTGTGCACGCGCAGACCATCTGAAGACTGAGTGGGATCGGAGGAGAGAGGAGGAGCTTATGGTGAAACTAGTAGAGATCGTCAACGACAGGAACGCCATCATAGAAGGCCTGGACGATGACAGACTCAGGTGTGTGTGTGTAGCCAGTTAGGTCTGTCAGTGTGTGTGTGTGTGTGTGTGTGTGTTTGAGAATTCTCATGTTCTGTGTTGTTCTCAGGGAGGAAGAGGAGGATCAACAGCTAGATATAATGATGAAGAGCCTGGGTGAGTTCACTTCCTGTTCTAACCTGCTGATGTTCTAACATGGGAGGGAGTCAGGTGGCTGAGCGGTTAGAGAATCGGGCTAGTAATCAGAAGGTCGCTGGTTCTATTCCCGGCCGTGCCAAAATGACGTTGTGTCCTTGGGCAAGGCACTTCACCCTACTTGCCTCGGGGTAATGTCCCTGTACTTACTGTAAGTCGCTCTGGATAAGAGCGTCTGCTAAATGACTACATGTAAATGTAATTCTATCTGTTCTGTTCCTAGTGGTTCTGACTCTCCTTTTTTCCATTTATATAATTTGCTGCATAGCAACCAAAACTATCTAAACATTCCTTCATTATCTAAACCTTTTATCATAAAACTTTCACATTATGAAGATATGAAGATATTTTTATATTTATAGTAGTTTTTTAGTCCCCTTTTCTTTAGGGTGTGTGTCTTTTTGTGTTTTTAGAGGAGAAAATGTATTCTCATCACTAATGGGTAACCTCCATATCACCACTTTCCTTCAGAACTCATATTAGTTCAATGGAACTGACCCTACACCTACCTCACTTCACCTGCATCTGCACACACACACACACACACACACACACACTCAGGAATACACACTCTCGGTTATCTAGAAATGTGCTGGGAGAAGTTAAGCAAAAATCTGAGTTCACCCCTCCTCCTCCTCCTCCACTCCACCTCTCCTCCACTCACCTCTCCTCCTCTCACCTCTCCTCCTCTCCTCCACTCACCTCTCCTCCTCTCCTCCACTCACCTCTCCTCCACTCACCTCTCCTCCTCCTCTCACCTCTCCTCCTCTCCTCCACTCACCTCTCCTCCTCTCCTCCACTCACCTCTCCTCTCAGAATCAGAATCATGGGTGGGTCATTCAGAAAGGAGTCAGTGTGTGTGTGAGAGAATGTTAGTTGAGAAATAATACTTTTGTTTCTTTCTCTCCTTCCTCTCTTCTTAGATGTAAAGAAAGACAAGACTAAAAAGAAGAAGTTGGGCTTGTTTAGCTGGGGCAAGAAGGAGAGCTAAAGCACACACACACATCAACACCCACACACACACACACATCAAGACACACACACACATCAAGACACATTCACAGATCCAAACACTCACAAAAATGTTGCTGCTTTTTAAAACATTGTTATCTAATCATGTACCGTGTGTGTTTATAGTTGACCTGGTGTTATTCAAAAGCAAAAGCTCTTCATAATGAGTTAGTTAGAAACACACAGTTTTAATTTACGTTTAACGAGATTGAGACGTTATTTTATGGTTTCTTAACTCTTAATTTTACAAGTAAATTATATAAATGATTTTACATTTACATTACATTTAGTCATTTAGCAGATGCTCTTATCCAGAGCGACTTACAGTAAGTACAGGGACATTCCCCCGAGGCAAGTAGGGTGAAGTGCCTTGCCCAAGGACACAACGTCATCTGGCACAGCCGGGAATCGAACTGGCAACCTTCTGATTACAAGCCCGCTTCCATAACCGCTCAGCCACCTGACTCCCTCCTGATTGTAGCGTAATGACTACGCAATGATGAGTGGATGGATGACAGGATGGATGGATGACAGGATGGATGGATGACAGGATGGATGGATGGATGACAGAATTGATGGATGGATGACAGGATGGATGGATGGATGGATGACATTGTGTCTGTGTAAATATACCTGCTCGTCCTGTTCCTTTTTTTTTTTCAATAAATTCCTACAAGGTCGAATCGACGATACTGATTGTTGAAATATTTGATTGGTTGATCGTGTGTGTGTGTGAGCGCGCGCAAACATATCCGTACATGTACCTCCCTGCTCTAGCCAGCAGGGGGCAGCATTCACAAGCCCTGCAACTTCGGTTCCAACCAGTCCCGCTCATCCCACCTGCTCCATCTTTGCTTCTCCTGTTAAACATCTTTTTTTGCCTTTTTTACTTGATAGGAGTTGGAGGGAGACACAGGAAAGGAGAGAGACATGGGCTGTGTGTGTCTTGTTTTTCTTCTGCTTGTGTGTTGCACACACACACACTCACGCACACACACACACTCACGCATACACACACACACACACACACTGAGTGTCACCGTTGTCATGTGTGACAACATTGTGACAACATTGGTTGATTCTCTTCTCTAAGCTGTCCTGGTTTAGTGTATAAAGCCTTCATGTTACTCGACCACTGAGATGTGAGAGAGAGAGAGAGAGAGAGAGGCAGGTAACACTGGAGATAATGCAGACTTCTGACAAGCTTGGTGTGTGTTTGTTCAAATGAATCATTCACACACTCACACACACACATCTTTCAGACTCTGATCGTGTGTCTCTCAGGGTTGTAATGAGATTCAGTTCTGCATCTCTAACGGGAGCTAAAATGTGCTGAGACTTTGACAGAAACTATTTTGTTAATTGTTGATACTTCTCTTTGTCTTTTTAAAGATTAAAAGAAAAACATTTTGTGTTGAACCCCCTCCTCCATCACTGGCCCCTCCTGAATGGAATGGTACCGGGCCAGCGTTGTCATGGCTACCTGTTCCTTTCAGAACCCTGACCCTGTTCCACTCACACACGAGAGAACGTCTACATGAGCAGACGAGGACAGATGGACCAGAGGAGGTGGAACTGGGAAGAGTTTATAACATCTAGCATGTAGAGGTTATAACATGTGGTCACACTCCACACCCTCCAGTGCTCTGACAGTAAGAATAACGTGCAGGATTGAAGACAGCTTTATAGTGGTGTTGACAGGTTAGCACTGTGTGTGTGCGTGTGTGTGTGCGTGCGTGCGTGTGTGTGTTGGGGGACAGGCATGGTTTGGGTGTTTATAGATTAATGCCCTCCATACTATTCTGGGTGTGCATGTCACACACGCGCACAATAATGTTTGAAAATTTCTAAAGAGGTCAGTGACGGAGTAAAAACATGGCCTCCCTCACTCATAGTATAAGTGTGTCTTTGTCAAACTTCTGGAAAAGACATCACAGATCAGGCTCCCCATGTGCCCTTGCTCCTCGCCCCTGGAAACCCCTCGCATGTGGTCCCACACACACACACACACACACACACCCAAACATACTCTCACACACAAACACTCTCACACACACTTACACACACTCAAACACACACCTTGCCGACAGGCGGAGAAATAATTCCAGCCCAAAGACAGGTCTCTCTCTTTGTGTTTCTCTAAGGGGCTGTGACCTGGGGAGCGGTAGGCTGTGTGTGTGTGTGTGTGTGTGTGTGTGTGTGTGTGTGTGTGTGTGTGTGTGTGTGTGTGTGTGTGTGTGTGTGTGTGTGTGTGTGTGTGTGTGTGTGTGTGTGTGTGTGTGTGTGTGTGTGTGTGTGTGTGTGTGTGTGTGTGTGTGTGTGTGTGTGTGTGTGTGTGTGTGTGTGTGTGTGTGTGTGTGTGTGTGTGTGTGTGTGTGTGTGTGTGTGTGTGTGTGTGTGTGTGTGTGTGTGTGTGTGTGTGTGTGTGTGTGTGTGTGTGTGTGTGGACAGATATATGTCCATGTATGCATGAATACCTGAATCTGTGAATGGACATGTTTGAGTTTGGAGCGTGTGTGTGTGTTTGGATGTATGGGTGTGTGTATTGGGGTGTGTGTCTGTGTGTGTGTGTTTGGATGTATGGGTGTGTGTATTGGGGTGTGTGTCTGTGTGTGTGTGTTTGGATGAATGAGTGTGTGTGTCTGGTTGTGAATATTTTCTGTGTGTGTGAGTTTATGTGTGTGTGTGTGTATCGGTAGACATTTTGACTGACAACAACAATGGGAGATGAGATTCACAAAGTGCTCATTTTGAGGGGAGAAAAGAGAGGAGGGGGAGAGACAGAGAGGGAGGAGAGAGATGAAGGTAGAGGAGATGGACTTGTGAGAGAAAGGAGACGGAGAGGGAGAGATGGGAAGTCAAAGGAAGTGAGGGAGAGAAGAGAGGAGAGGAGGAAGAGAGGAGGAGGAGGAAATAATTAGTCTCCTAAATGTGTGATCTAACTCTTCACATCACAACTGGTGGATCCAAACACTTTGTGTGATCAGATTATACACACACACGCACGCACCTCACACACACACACACACTTATGCGCACACCTACCCTTTACACAATTAGCATATAAATGACACGTTGGCATATGATGAGCAAGCCTGTTTCTATAGTTATCTGTCCTCTGGGACTGCCCCTCCTCTCTCTCTCTCTCTCTCTCTCTCTCTCTCTCTCTCTCTCTCTCTCTCTCTCTCTCTCTCTCTCTCCTCTCTCTCTCTCTCTCTCCTCCTTTCACTCACTCCCTCTCTCTCTCTCTCTCCCTCGTCCTCCCTCTCTTTAGCATTTCACCCACTCATCCCTCACTTTCACCCCCTCTCTCTCTTCCCTCATCTCTCTCTCTTTGTTCCTATGTACAGTATGTCTTTGATTAATCTCTAACTCTGATGTTATTGTATGCAGGTGTGTGTGTGTGTGTGGGGGGGGGGGTGTGTGTTCTCAGCTAAACTGTGCTTAATTGCTCCAGACTAATTAGCTGAAGAGCCGAGGGTATTTGGTAATCACACACACACACACACACAACCTACAGCACTACCCCCTCTCTTCCCTAGTGTGTGTGTGTGTGTGTCTGTGTGTGTGTTGGTACCTGAAGGTGATAATGATATCAGTCCTACTGGGAGTTAG
>NC_090070.1:13345910-13348410 GCF_038355195.1 Osmerus mordax | reverse complement strand
TCTCTCTCTCTCTCTCTCTCTATTACACACATATACACACACATAAATTCAATTAACACATTCTCATTCTGGCCCGTCGTTGTGGTGATACAGCCATTGCAACGGCGACGGCCTGTTAAACCAGATGGATTCGAACACTTCATTATTAAATTATATTGATAGAAGAGTGTGTGTCTGTCATCAGCAAGTCTATGAGAGAGAGAGAGATACACATGACTGTGTGTGCAAAGTATTATTCAATTATGAATATTCTAATGAGTCAGACAGGAGTGATGATGATTGGCCGGCAGCCGGTGCTCATTAGCATATGGGTGATGAAGGGCCACAAGGGCGTGTCCAAGGGAACCATAGCAACCACAGGTGGTTTTGTCTTAATTTGAATCTCGGAGAAAGGTAAAGCACCCCATTTGGGCCACACACACACACGTACACACACACACACACGTACACCCACACACGTACACACACACACGTATACAGCAGCAGTCACCCAAGCAGAGAGAGTACTCTGAACAATTAGCTTCTATATGGTCCTCTCTCTTTATCTCTCTCTCTTTATCTCTCTCTCTTTATGTCTCTCTCTTTATCTCTCTCTTTATCTCTCTCTCTTTATCTCTCTGTCTTTATCTCTCTCATTATCTCTCTCATTATCTCTCTCTTTATCTCTCTCATTATCTCTCTATCTCTCTCTCATTATCTCTCTCTCATTATCTCTCTCTTTATCTCTCTCATTATCTCTTTCTTTATCTCTGTCTCTCTCTTTATCTCTTCCTCTTTCTCTCTCTTTATCTCTCTCTCTCTCTATCTCTCTATCTTTCTCTATAACTCCCTCTTCCTCTCTGTCTCTTTCTGTCTCCTGTTTCTCTTTCTCTTTCCTCCCTCCCTCCCTCCCTCCCTCCCTCCCTCCCTCCCTCCCTCCCTCCCTCCCTCCCTCCCTCCCTCCCTCCCTCCCTCCCTCCCTCCCTCCCTCCCTCCCTCCCTCCCTCTCCTTCTTACAGACAGAGACATCTGTGCGTGGAGTGTTCTGCATATGTTGATATTCAGTGTTAGCTAGTGAATCTGTTCTTCCTGATAGCCACTTAGCACGCTAGCCAACGGCTAGCATTCACAGCTAGCAAGCTAACACCCACTCACAGCTAGCGTTAGCATTCACACATAGTTGACACCCTGGCTTCCAGGTGTCTCTTATCATTTAAAACCTGGTGTGAGTGTGCGTGTGTGTTGCTTTGCTCATGGGAAAGGAAAGCGTAAGGAAAACACCATTATCAGTTTCCCAGTCATCAGTGTTTTGGGAACCAGAAATAAAAGTGTGTGTTTGCTATATGGAGTTATATCTGAATTAATCCTACAGTTCACACACGCACACATATACACGTACATATTGCCTGTCCACATGTGAAAATAAACAAAGTTGGGGGGGGAAATATCTTGAAATTAAAACAAGTCTTTCTCTAATCATCTAGTAGTTCGTGCACACACAGTGTCACACAGACTCACACCCCCTGGATCTGGTCATCCAGTTGTGACAACCTCATCACACGTTCATAATCTGACAATTGTAATGGAAAGATGTTCATACACACACACACACACGTTACCGGTGTGTGTGTGTGTGTGTAAATAAGACGAGGGCAGTAATTGATTGGCCTCCTGCTGCTGGACGAATCACACGCAAGCGTTTAATCACTAATGATGCTCTTTAATTAACACAGCCCTAATTGGTGAGGGCTGGCCAATCAGCCTTCCTGCTCCACTGCTTGATTTGCATAATTACAACACAGTGCATTGTGGGGGAGTAGCCTCCTGGTGCTAGGTGTGTTCAGGGCGACAGGGCCAGGTGAGAACAGAATGGGGTGTGTGTGTTTGTCTCTGTGTGTATGTGTGTGTGTGTTTGTCATTCTAACACACAACCACAGACTCCAATTAACCTTGAAGAACTGAACTATTCCTGTTTTCTGCGTGTGAGTGAGTGAGCGAGAGAAAGAGAGGGGGGTGGCATTTGACTGGGCTAAACCAAACAGGTGGAAAAAATGGGTGTGGGGTTTGGAGGGATAGGAGGTGGGAGAGAGAGAAATTTGGGGAGAGATGAAGAGACAGATGGAGAGACTGAAAGCGAGTGGGAGAGGAAGAGAGAGAGAGAGTGTGTGAGAGAGAGAGAGAGAGAGAGAGAGAGAGAGAGAGAGAGAGAGAGAGAGAGAGAGAGAGAGCGAGAGAGGAGAGAGAGAGAGAGAGAGAGAGAGAGACCCAGGGTGGAACAAGCCTTCTGAGTATCTAGGCTGTGAGGGGCACTTGTTAACTGTCGGACCACTACTTCCTGCCAACCTTAATCAAATTTACCACAGAGTCACTGTGCGTGCCACGCTGAAATACGCCCCCTCCTCCCGACACACACTGAGCGCTACCGGAGGAAAAAGATCTTCTCTCGACAACCACTGTGTGTTGCGTCCAAATATGCCCCCCTGCAAAACTAAAGTCCTGCTGTGTGTCTAAACAAGCCCCC
>NC_090070.1:13323380-13345710 GCF_038355195.1 Osmerus mordax | reverse complement strand
TCTTGAAAACCTTTTTATAATAGTGTTTTCAATTCCTCCCAGCAGTGTCTAAAGGGTATTCAGAAGGTTGAATTTATTTGAGGGCTTTGTGTGTATTTTGAATGCAAAGTTAGTACGACAGATAATATGGTTTTGACTACAGTGTTTGATTTTGGGTCAAAAGTCAAGGGTTTGGCCAAAACAGTGTAAGTATGAAGATGTGTGTTTAGAGTTTGGAGAAAACACAGTACACATTCAAGAAATGTGTCTTAGCAATTGAGAAAAACTGTAATTGAAATATTTTCTAGCTGATTAGGTTGGGGCCGGAGGGTTGGCCCGTTGCTAGGGCAGTGCTCCCTGGTTGCTAGGGGAAGTAAATCATCTGGCATTATTTGATTTCTGTTCCAGATATGAAACCGTTACCACAGCGATTAAATGTCTCGCGGCCTTAACACCTTGGGGAGATATAGAGAGAGGGAGAGAGAGAGAAAGAGACAGAGAGAGAAAAAGAGAGACAGAGAGAGAGAGAGAGAGAGAGAGAGAGAGAGAGAGAGAGAGAGAGAGTAAAAGTAAAAGGTCGAAAAGATAGAGACCAAATATCCCTTCAGAAGAGAGAAAAAAAGATGAGAAGAGAGGGGACGAGAGAGATGGAGAGACGTGTGTGTGTTTGTGTGTGTGTGACTGTGTGTGCGTGTGTGTGTGTGTGTGCGTCTCAGTCTCATAGATGTGGCTGTGATCCATTTAGCACTGAGAGACTCTGTAGCACAACAGATCCTGCAGTCAAGGATGAGTGTGTGTGTGTGTGTTTGTTCACTGTCCACACACACACACAAATACACACAAGTTTGAGAGAGGGGTGAGGAGGGAGAGGGAGAGAGGGGTAACGAGAGAGGGAGAGAGGGGTAAGGAGAGAGGGAGAGAGCGAGGGGTGAGGAGGGAGAGAGAGAGAGAGAGAGAGAGAGAGGGGTGAGGAGGGAGGGAGAGAGAGAGAGGGGTGAGCAGGGAGAGAGAGAGTGGGTGAGGAGGGAGGGAGAGAGGGAGGGGGTGAGGAGGGAGGGAGAGAGGGGTAAGGAGAGAGGGAGAGAGCGAGGGGTGAGGAGGGAGAGAGAGAGAGAGAGAGGGGTGAGGAGGGAGGAGAGAGAGAGAGAGGGGTGAGCAGGGAGAGAGAGAGTGGTGAGGAGGGAGGGAGAGAGGGAGGGGTGAGGAGGGAGGAAGGGAGAGAGGGGTGAGGAGGGAGGGACAGAGAGAGGGGTGAGGAGGGAGGGAGAGAGGGAGGGGTGAGGAGGGAGGGGTGAGGAGGGAGGGAGAGAGGGGTGAGGAGGGAGGGAGAGAGGGAGGGGTGAGGAGGGAGGGAGAGAGAGGGGTGAGGAGGGAGGGACAGAGAGAGGGGTGAGGAGGGAGGGAAAGAGAGGGGTGAGGAGGTAGGGAGAGAGAGAGGGGTGAGGAGGCAGGGAGGGAGAGAGAGGGGTCTCTAACCTCTACTAAGGACTACGACTAAGCACTGTGATGATCAAATATCTCACACGCTCTCTCTCTCTCTCACACACACACACAATCACACACACTCTCTCACAGACAGCCTCTCTCTCAGAAGCAGATGGGATTAGCAGGGGAGCCAAGGGGGTGGGCGAGGGGGGGCAGGGTTATTTGTTTATTTATTTTCTTGTTTGTTGTTTTCTACACTAACATGTTGACGAGGTCAGAGGCTGTTTTTGTTTTCTTACCATGTTTACAATACGTCTTTTTATTTACTTATCAAATAATAAGTACTGATGAACACACATCCAACACACACTGAAAGCAAACCCACGGCAACACCCTAACCCAATACAGTCACACCCTAACCCAATACAGTCACACCCTAACCCAATACACTCACACCCTAACCCAATACACTCACACCCTAACCCAATACACTCACACCCTAACCCAATACACTCACACCCTAACCCAATACACTCACACCCTAACCCAATACACTCACACCCTAACCCAATACACTCACACCCTAACCCAATACAGTCACACCCTAACCCAATACACTCACACCCTAACCCAATACACTCACACCCTAACCCAATACACTCACACCCTAACCCAATACACTCACACCCTAACCCAATACACTCACACCCTAACCCAATACAGTCACACCCTAACCCAATACACTCACACCCTAACCCAATACAGTCACACCCTAACCCAATACACTCACACCCTAACCCAATACACTCACACCCTAACCCAATACACTCACACCCTAACCCAATACACTCACACCCTAACCCAATACACTCACACCCTAACCCAATACACTCACACCCTAACCCAATACAGTCACAGCAGAGTAGAATGGAACTGATCAATAGAACTTTTTTGATGAACATTCTAGAATTTTCGTTTGTCAAGTTTGGCCCTTGAAAGCTTCCGGTTTAAGACGCGCGAATGATTTTTTGGATGGAAGTCAGCGAGTTTAAAAGCATATGAGCAAGTTACTTTGGTAAAAAAAAATAATTAAATAACATAATTATTCATAAGTATGCAGTGGCATAACGACATCTCTGACGTTGATAACAAACCAAACCGTTTCAAAATCGAGCAAGTTATGGTCATTTAAAAAGTACATGTAGCATCAACACAATGTTATGGGTGAGCGAGTTGACTGTAGCAAGATGGCCGCCATGTGCGGACGTTGTAGACTCCGCTGTAAGACATCTAGTCTTTATATATATCTATGGGTGTGACAGTACGCTGTGGGGCCCAGCCAGCAGCCGTCACACCGGTGTGACGCTACGCGTCAAAGGGTTAGGACTGTGGGGTGGGGGTGGGGGGGGTGATTGACACACACACACATGCTCTGTCCACCAGGACTGTGAGGGGTTAAAAGTTGCTGTATATGAAGGCCTACAAGGTATCAGTCTTCACTGTCAATACAGAGTGTGTGTGTCTTCTCCCAGTCAATAAAGTTGTGCTAAGAAGCAATTTGTTGTTTGTCCTCATGCTGACACGTTAAATGCAGTCACACTTCACTAAGTAAACACACACACACACGCAGTACATTGAGGTAAACGGTATTGATTAGGTCCTTGTTTTCTCCCTGAGAATCCCTCAGAGCCCAATCACCCTCTCTAACAAGGATGGAGAGACTGTCCACACACACACGCTCACACACCAACACAGACGCACACACTCATAGACACACACGTAGACACAGTTAAGGAGTTAAGAGCTGAGCTTGTTAGTGCATGCTAAAGCTAACAGGAGCAGGAACAGGATTGTTGAGATGAAACATTGGACTCTATTTAATTAAGGATATGAGTTCCACCCTTTGATAGCCAGTGGCTTTGCGCCAGGGTCACTGTGTGTGTGTGAGGGAGTGTGTAAATGTGTGGAGTGTGGAGAAAAGCAGGGCAGTGTGGAGGGAAGGGTATGGAGTGGGGAGAGTGCGGTATTTGGTGAAATTAAGTTTGAAATGAATATTTGCAGACTAGATTCAATATAGGATTTCAACCCTGCAAATGAACCCTTAGAAGAAACATTTTCATCTTCTTTCTCTGTTTTTGTGCTATGTGTGTGTGTGCGTGTGGGTCTGTGCTGTGTGTGTGTGTGTGTGTGTCTGTGCTGTGTGTGTGTGTGTGGGTCTGTGCTGTGTGTGTGTGTGTGTGTGTGTGTGTGTTGGTCTGTATTGGCTCTGATGAACTGGACAGGTGTCTGTGTTTTCTGCTGGAAAAGGTTTATTGACATGAGTCTGCAGGCATCAAGTCCTCTCCCCATGACACATACACAAACACTCTCTCTCTCACACACACACACACTCTGTCTATCTCACACAAACACACCACAGATCCTGTGTGTGCTCAAGCGAGAGTGAGAGAGAGGGAGGGAGGGAGGGAGGGAGGGAGGGAGGGAGGGAGGGAGGGAGGGAGGGAGGGAGAGAGAGAGAGAGAGAGAGAGAGAGAGAGAGAGAGAGAGAGAGAGAGAGAGAGAGAGAGAGATAGATAGAGAGAGAAAATATACATCAATTTTCTTATCACAATTCTTTCAAAGTGACAAATACATTTATAACAAAGTAAACCTGTGTGTGTGTCAGTCCCCCTGAGGCTCATGTTGGGAGGTGAGCACACACACACCTAAACACACACACACCTAAACACACACACACCTAAACACACACACACCTAAACACACACACACCTAAACACACACACACCTAAACACACACACATGTACCCAAACACACATGTAAAAAGAATAAGAAGCTCAGTCCTACGTCTTCGTTAAGTCTGTCCAGAGGTGTCAGATTGACAAATTACTGTGTGTGTGTGTGTGTGTGTGTGTACATGTGTGTTACATGTGAGTTGCATGTCTCAGTGTGTGATGGTGTTTTTCTAATCAGGAGTTGGCAAACAGTTATTATCCAAAGAGTTGTTCACTGGTGTTATTATTATCAATTGTATTATTATGGTTTTAGTCATTATTACTTACATCACTATTCTAATTTGTTACAGCCAGAAATGCCAAAGTAGTCATTACTACTACCTGTTGGACCTAACATCATATGAAGACATTAATACAAAAAGACACTATAGAAAGGCAGCGCATTCGCCAGCAATCCTTTTTGACACAGATAATTCAGTATATCTCAACGTCATATCGACATCACTAACTACCTCTGTCTCATCCATAACGTACCTTTAAAAACCTTTATAAACTTTTAAATGTTTTTTTTTACTTTTAGAAACAAAAATAAGTTTCAAAAAATATTTTCGAAAAAAGGTTTCACAATAAAGTTTCGAATGTTTTTGAAAAGATATTTTCTAATGTAAGTTTTGAAAAGATATTTTTCTAAACTAAGTTTTGGAAAAAAAAATTCTAAACCAACTTTTGAAAAAAAAAAAAATTCTAAACTAACTAAAAATTTTTTTTTGCATTGTCGCAGAATACTTGATGAGGACTCTACTCTACAGTACTCTACTGTACTGTACTCTGCTCTACTATACTCTACTGTATTATACTCTACTGTACTCTACTGTACTCTACTAAACTCTGCTCTGCCTTCATTTACATCTACTCTGTTTAGGTTTGTCTGCCCTCCTCTCCTTTCACAATATTTTCAAAAAAAAAGTTTTACAAAAAAGTTTTAAAAGATTGAAAATATTTTCGAAAAATATGTTTTCAATCGTACCAAACTTTTTCATGAAACTTTTTTTCGAAAAAATTATTTTTTAAATATATAACTTCATTTATATATTTCACAAAAAGTTTCGCAAGGTTTCAAAAAAAAGTTTCGAATGGTTGATATTAAAAATATGTTTCTTGATGTTTTCTTCTTTGCTCCATGGTAACATATGGTAGCCCTAACCTATGGGTAGCTTCATAGACTAGCTTACGTTTGTTGCAATGACAAGAAAAGAGAGAGAGGAGAGAGGTCGTCAGATTGTTCAGGAAGGGAAGATATAGATCTCTCCTTTCTTCACAACTACTGTGTGTGTGTGTGTGTGTGTGTGTGTGTGTGTGTGTGTGTGTGTGTGTGTGTGTGTGTGTGTGTGTGTGTGTGTGTGTGTGTGTGTGTGTGTGTGAGAGAGAGAGAGAGAGAGAGAGAGAGAGAGAGAGAGAGAGAGACATGAGTGTTTTAATGAAACACTTGGGCTCTAGTGATAATTACCTCCAGAACACGGATGCTCCCAGCCAACGTGTGAAATACAGAATGTCCAACTTTTCCTCTCAAACACACAAACACACACACCATCTCTCTCTCTCAAACACACACACCATCTCTCTCTCTCAAACACACACACCATCTCTCTCTCTCAAACACACACACCATCTCTCTCTCTCAAACACACACACCATCTCTCTCTCTCAAACACACACACCATCTCTCTCTCTCAAACACACACACCATCTCTCTCTCTCAAACACACACACCATCTCTGTCTCTCAAACACACACACCATCTCTCTCTCTCTCTCTCTCTCTCTCTCTCAAACACACACACCATTATGGAGGTGCTGTGTGTTTGTTAAACTTGCTTTCAACCCATGCACACTTTCTGATTTTTGCTCTTTCTCTCCCTCTCTCTTTCTCTCCCTCCCTCTCTCTCTGTCTCCCTCTTTCCCTCTCTCCCTCTCCCTCTCTCCCTCTCCCTCTCTCCCTCTCTCCCTCTCTTTCTCTCATCTTTGTTTCAGATGGTAATCTATTGTTCATTGTAGAGTAACAGGGTCTTTCAGGCTGGTGTCAGTCATATGAGATGTGTCTGTAAGGCCGTGCGCCACAGATAAAAAGACAAAAAGCAAAGTGATGGAGGAGGGAGGGAGATAAGATTATCAATAGTTATTGCAGATGTACAAAAAGACTCCCATACACAATAGACACCTGCGTCTTTAATAGAATTTGAGGATAATCTTTTATCACAACTTGGCACCCGCAGAATTTAGTTAAACAAATCGGACCTATACCACCAGAACAATTCAATTATTTTCGTGGCTTTAATACATGTTTGATATGCATTACAAGGAAACTTTGTAATTCAAATTTATACGATTTAACAGTTGCGCTTTTTTCCATTAATTCTCGACACACAAAGTTACAATTTGCATTCCTGGCGTTTATTAAATAAATATGAAAATTCGAACCTACTCCAAAAAAGGGGGATGGATTAGCGTGCGCTTGAGGAAAACAAGTTTCCACTACCGGCGCGTTGATAATACAAATTCTTGGTACGTGCTCACTGGACTCCAACAGACTGTCGTAGAGACTGGCTGTCCCTCTCTCCCTATCCCTCCCCTCTCTCTCCCTCTCTCCCTCTCTCTCCCTCTCCCTTCTCTCTCTCTCTCTCCCTCCTCTCTCTCTCTCTCCCTCCCCTCTCTCTCTCTCTCTCTCTCTCTCTCCCTCCCCTCTCTCTCTTTCTCTCTCTCTCCCTCTCTCCCTCTCCCTCCTCTCTCTCACCCTCTCCCTCCATCACTCCCTCTCTCCCTCCCCTCTCTCTCTCTCTCCCTCTCCCTCCTCTCTCTCTCCCTCTCCCTCCCTCACTCCCTCCCTCCTATCTCTCTCTCTCTCCCCTATCCCTCTCCCTCCTCTCTCCCTCCCTCACTCCCTCCCTCCTCTCTCTCTCTCTCTCTCTCTCTCTCTCTCTCTCTCTCTCTCTCTCTCTCCCTCCCCTCTCTCTCCCCTCTCCCTCTCACTCCTCCCTCTCTCCCTCTCTCTCTCTCTCTCTCTCCCTCCCCCTCTCTCTCCCTCTCCCTCCTCTCTCTCTCCCTCTCCCTCCCTCACTCCCTCCCTCCTATCTCTCTCTCTCTCCCTCCCCTCTCTCTCTCCCTCTCCCTCCACTCTCTCTCTCCCTCCTCTCTCTCTCTCTCCCCTCACCTTCCTCTCTCTCTCTCTCTCTCAATCCCTCTTTCACTTTTTCGATGTCTCTGTCTTTCCTCTCTCTTTCCCTTCTCTCATGCTTACCCTACTATTTCTCTCTCAACCCTGTCCCCTCATCCACCCTTCTCTTCTCTTCTATCCTCTCCCTTCCTTTCCTCTCCTCTCATCTCTCTCTCTCCAACTCCTTTCCTTTCTTCCTCCTCTGCTGTCTTCCTCCTAAGTAAGAGAGGGAAAGAAAGAGAGAGACGGAAAGAGAAAGAAAGAAGAAAATAATGAAAGAAAGTGAGAGAAGAGAGAGAAAGACAGATAACTAGAGAGAGAGAGAGAGAGAGAGAGAGAGAGAGAGAGAGAGGAGAGAAAGGGAGAGAGAAAGATAGAGAGAAGGAAAGACAGAGGGGCCTCGCTCACACCAACTCCGGGAGATGAACTGGGACATGACTGCGCGTGACGCGCTCGGCCATATGGCGGCCCCACGCGCCTGGAGTGCAGACGCTTCTGGCGGTGCCACGGTACCCAAGATGTCATCATCATCTCACTCCGTCTGCCTTCTATACTCAGTCCCGTTTGCACTACAAACGACAGTAAGAACTATGGCAAACTCATTAGACAATACATGAGGGGAGTAGTTCTTCTTATTGTTAGGCTGTTATATCCACCACAGTGCTGCAGGTCTATGTGTGCACATTCATGTTGTATTTTGTCTCCATCATTTGAAAGGACTCCGGTTGAATATACTCGACCCCTTGTCGAGCATATGACGCATCACGATAAAATACCTTAAACTTGGAACAGTCCCTCAGTTCCTATGCTGTAAGTCTATTAAGTTAACGTCTTCATTTGAACGTTCTCTCGTTCTCCAGGCTGAATGACGCACGGGGATGGCGCGTGTCTTTGTTCTACTCAGACGGGTATTGGATAAACTGAGGCCTTTGGATCTTCCCATTGCGCTCGCCTAAATGGTACTTGACATTTGACTGTCATCATTCCGCCGGCTGGCACGCGCTTCTTTTCACGCGGAGGCCTCGAATCAGAACGACACGAGCTTCCCATTGGCTAATGCGCTTTATCTGCCTCGCGCCGCAGAGATATGAGCTTTAATAGACCTTAACGCGTTGCTTTTTATGGTTTCGCCTCTTCAATTTGTATTTTCTATTTTGTACAAAGAAAATAAAAGATTCTCTGAAATGTATTGTAATTTGATGATTATATGGTTGCACGGGCCCAATTTAAAAGTTCTTGTCGTGAAAGTGGTTTTGAGCTGGGCACGGCTCTCGTGCCGTTGGAGCTGTTTCTCATAGAACACGGAGCCGTGACGGTGCTAGGTTACGGCTGCGGCTGTGCAGTAGACCTCAGCCTTAATGTGACATTATGTCATAGTCTGCTCTAAATTAGCGCGTGCGTGTTCGTGTGTGAGTGTATGTGTGTGTGAGTGAGTGTGTGTGTGTGTGTGTGTGTGTGTTGTGTGTGTAGAGGGTTGGGGGTGATTTTGAATCGATGCGACACCTCAGGGATGGCACCGGCGAAGGGCAGTCTGCTCGTTTTTCACTCCATTTTTCGTCTAGGAGGTATAGGCGGTGTGAAATAATACCCGCTCATTAGGCGCGCGCCGGAGCCCGGTTAATTCATCCCGGGCTGTCACGGGCTTGTGTACAACCCCCGGGTAACGAATAAATCAGAAGCAGAACCAACCGCCCGACCGGCGAGCCCCGCGCCACCAACGCCACCTGATTTATCAACCAAATTACTGCGGTCCGTTCGGCCTTAACACTTTACCGAGGAAATCACCCACTAACCCCCTGAGCGAACCGATTTATTGAAAAGCTGCACCCCCACCCCTCCGTGCCCCGCCCCGGCCTTCCTCTCTCCCTCTGTCTCTCTCTCAACATCTCTCACCGACCGACTTAATTAAAATCTATCCCGTTGGCTCGCCCTGGCATTTATTATCACAACGGGATAATGAAACAAAAGAAACACAGTGAACGAACTCTGCTTTCCGCCGTTACACGTTAGAAACGACCGTCCAGTCACGAGGCAGTGTGTGGGTTTTACCGTCGACTGTTGTCGCCACACAACCAAGGCAAACCTCTAAAGGCAGTTAAGAGCAGATCGAGTTTTAGTCTGTCTCGAGTCTTGTGAGAATTCAGAACACCTTAATAGAACTGGTTTTATGTGGCTCGTGTCGGACGTGCAAGCTCACAGCTACATTCAGATCACGAGGAACTGTTCTGGAAAACGCTAATGACAAAAGCTGCTAATTTCCTCTCCGCTGTGAGGCAGTAGGGATGAGAGAGAGAGGAAGAATAGAGATAGGAAGGCTGGAGAAGAGAGAGAGATTGAGTGTTGCAAATGAGACTCTTGAAATTACGTCTGTAATTAATTGTGCGAATTTGTTTCTATTAAATAAAAATAACACGTATTGAGGAACTTAATTAACATTAATTAAGCCTGATATCCTCATTTGAAAACGGTGTAATAGAAAACACTATTTCACCTCTCTCTCTCTATCTCTCTCTCTCTCTCTCTCTCCCGCTCTCCCCCCCCCCCCCCCCCCCCCCCTCCTCGCCAGTTCCTCCAACTCTGGCAATAGAAGGGTTGTTTGCTGCCGCCGGGCTCCCTCCCCCCTCCCCCCTCTCCCTCTCCACTTCTTCTGAGAATTGGAAATGAGGGGTGGAGGGATGGAGGGAGTGAAGGTGCTAAATTAGCTGGCTGATCCGCGCGCACCATCGCATACACATCCCCCTATTACCGGGGCCCGGCCGCGCGCCAGCCTTAATATTCCGGGCATGAAGCTCGCGCCTAGATAGCAGATTTATCAAATGGGAAAATGAATGTATGATGATCAGTTAAATTGAAAATCAGCGCGCGGGTGACAGGCCGCGCTGACACCTCCGTAATTAGAAAGAAAAATGACGGCGTCCCGGACGCATAATAAAGCAAAAACAATTTACGCCCCCCAACCCACGCCCCCACCACCGTAATGATCGCGCGTTCAAATTGAAAATTTCTCCCGGTAGAAATTGAATTCATAAAGTATGATTCATGACCAGGACCGGGGCACAACGGGAGGCCTGCCCGCGCCATGTGCAAGATCGATTGATAGTTTGTCTTATAGGATCCTGGTCTTCGGGTATGTGTGCGTGTGTGTGTGTATCTGCAAACTTTATAGGGCGCCAATTAGCATACGTTTTGGCCAATACGTCCTCGCGTGCTCTCGACTGTTAAACACACACACATCTAGCACCGCCGTCCCTGACAGTGCACGTGGCCGACAGAAAGCGTCGGTCTCCACTTTAATTGACAGAGTTTCTTCACACACCCACCCCTCACTCCCTCTCTCCTTCCTTACTCTCTCTCTCGCTCCCTCTCTCCTTTCTC
The DNA here is from genome assembly GCF_038355195.1 of Osmerus mordax. Lineage (NCBI taxonomy): Eukaryota > Metazoa > Chordata > Actinopteri > Osmeriformes > Osmeridae > Osmerus > Osmerus mordax. The sequence goes on along the minus strand of NC_090070.1, from coordinate 13,334,988 downwards.
TCTCTCTTTCTCTCTCTCTCTTTCCCTCTCCCCCCCTCTCTCCCTCTCTCTCCCCCCTCTCTCTTTCTTTCCATTCACCAGCACCACTGGCTGGGGGGAGGGGGGGTACTAATTAATCGCACTCTGAAACTAACCGATTATATTTTATGAACCATTTCCTGCTCAAATAAGAATGGAAAATAGAAATTTCACAGAGAGCGCGCGGAATGAACGATTAACGTGATTGTTTCGGTGGAAAGGGACATTTCCTCGGGCCTGTGAAAATAATGTCCTTATGAATTAAATAATACCACAATTAGCCTTTATTGATCCCCCTGTCTGCGGATAAACTCTTCAGTCTTTAGCCGTCTCTCTCCCTTTCTCTTTCCTCCCGCCCTCCCCCTCCCTCCCCGTCTCTCGGACTCTGTCTCAAACGCATCTATACATGCCCCCCCCCCTCTCTCTCTCTCTCTCTCTCTCTCTCTCTCTCTCTCTCTCTCTCTCTCTTCTCTCTCTCTCTCTCTCTATTCTTTCATTCTTCCTCTCTTCTCCTCTCCTCTCATATTCTCCTTCTCTCGTCTAATTATTTTTCCTATAAAGCCGCTGCTTCCTACAACGCAAACACTGCAGTCCCTCACAGGAAATTATGTAAATATTATTAGAGGGACTCGGGCGCGAGGAAATTCATTTGCGCCGGCGCACAGCGGACTTAATGCACGCCCCCCTCCTTTCCTCCTCTTCTCAATTTATTTGCAAATATAAAGCTGGCTCGGTGACCGCGAGGGATCCGGGATATTTAAGCCGCGCTGTCAACAGAGCCTCCCTGCGCGTCCAGACAGAGTTTTCCAGTCAGAATTGATGGTTTTAATAATTGGGATTTCAATTTCCAGGGAATTGGTTGCGTTTACACTTTATAAACTACAACCCCTACACTCCCAATGAAGAACTTGTTTTATATCTCTATCCTCCTCCCTCCCATTTTCTCTCTTTTCCCAGCTCCTTCTCTTCTGTCCTCTTCTATTCTACTCTTGCTATACCTATTAAACTATTCACCTATTCCTCCCCTCCTCCCCTCCTCTCTTCCCCTCCTCCTCCCCCTCTGTTCCACCCCTCCCCCCTCCTCCTCCCTCTCCCCTCCCTCCTCTTCCCCTCCTCCTCCCCCTCTGTTCTCCCCTCCCCCCCTCCTCCCCCCCTCCTCCCCTCCTCCCCCTCCCCCTTTCTCCTCCCCCCCCCCCTCCCCTCCTCTCCTCCCCCTCCTCCTCTCCTCCCCTCCCCTCCTCTTCCCCTCCTCCTCCCCTCCTTCATTCACCTTACTCCAGACAGTTTTACCAGATATTTTATTTCTCTGAGTCCGCGCAGCATATGTCCTGAAAGGATCTCTCTCCCTCCCCCTCTCTCTCCCTTCCTCCCCCTCTCCCTCCTTCTCTCTCCCTCTCTCTCATTTTATTCTTCCCCGGCTGTGCCAGCCTGCTCCTATCTCCCTCGAGGGACCCGTGCGCCCCTATTAGAACAAATGGTGAGGCGCAGGCGCTTTTGTAGAGAGGCGCTCGCGCCGCGCCTGTCCTATTATGTGCGACACATGATCAATAGGGCGATAACGCCGCGACCATCAATATAAGCGACAGGACAATGAGGGATATCATCGAACATCTATCTTAATATAGCGCAACTACAAGCCGCTCCTGACAATGAGACAGCTCATGAAAATTCCGCCCCCACGAATCCACCTCACCATCTCCCCTTCCTTTTCTAATATGGGCGTGCACACACACACACACACGCACACGCACGCTGCAGCTGCTACCGCTACTGGGGCTATTATTTTCCAATTTCAATTTGACACCCCTGCCTTTCATGCTAATTCTATTATTGTAGGAAGTTTATGTGATTCCATATCACTGGAAATCGGTAATGTATAATAACCCTCCGGGCTAAAGAAGGAGAAACCACACCCGGAAACCCGTGGCAGCCGGTGGGAAAATAATTACTTTCATATCAAAACTCTGCAGGAGGCGCGAGGTCCCGTTGCCTGCGGCCGCTAACCTCATTTCAGCGGGGCCGTTCAAATGAATAAATTTGTTAAAGCAATAAACACAAAACATCCAGCCGGACTTTAGCACGGTTGACGGAGAAAGGAAATTTATCCTCCGTATACAAAACAACAACCAGCATTGACATCACAGAGCACGCGGTATCTCACTTTGTCTGTCAAGACAGTGATATTAGTAGGCTAAATCGTTTTAAACAATAATTTTATTTATCAAAATTGTTTACATATATAAATATCTTGAATACTTTCTCAATTTTTTTTTACAATGTCTGAGGATTTCTGTTGCTCGGTGAGATGTGTCATTACTCCAGGTTTACAGACAAACCAAACCACCTTCTCTTCTGCTAATTTAAAAACAAACGTTTATAGAACCCTATGAGGCAGCTTCCGGCTTCATCTGACTATCAGATAAATCCGTTTGAAAAATAGAAGGACTGAGTCTGACATTGTTGTTGATATGTTGAACGTGTCTCGCGTGGAGCTTTGGGAATGTTAGAATAGTCCTGAGCAGTGCTTTCTCGCCTCTCCGTGTTAGTGTTGCTCCTCCGCCACTGTGTTAGTCCATGTCCACGTCCTCACCATCTGTCACCGGCGCCGCGGCACAGTTGGTGCTGGTCTCAGAGCAGTCGGAGCGGACCGGAGAGGAGCCGCCCGGGGGCTCGCCCTGGCAGCTGCTGGTGTCTGTCCTGTGTCTGAGTGGAGACCGGCTCGTCGCCGCTCGAGCTGGACTGGGTGGTTTGAACTGAGATGCTGGGAGCGGGGGGCAGGGGTATCCCCCGTGACACCCAACTTCCCCGGGGGCCCTCCCGTCTTCCCAGGCACCCCGTTGCCGACGTGATTGTTGCCATAGTGCTTGTCGTCGTGTGACTCTGCGTTAGGGTTCCCGAGGGCTGGGGGGGTGGGGGGGGCCGGGGGGGTGGGGGGGGAGGGCTGCCGCAGCTCAGAGACCCGACCTCGTTGCCAGGACGATCCTGTGGCGTGTTCCTCAGCGCGGTCTGGGGCACTAGGAAGCCCAGGGGTTGGGTGATGGGGTAAAGCAGGAAGTGACCCTTCCCTACCAGAGGTCGCTGATTGGTCAAGGGAGGGAAGTCCAGTTGCGGAGGTTTCCTCCGAGGAGTGGCGTCCGACAACAGACTCTCCACGCTGAAGGGGTTGCGTTTCTGGAGGCCTGAGGTCCGTACCCCGCCCGGCCCAGATCCCAGCATGCTGCCTGGGGACACCTGCTCCAGCAGCCCCCCCTGCGCTTCTTTGGTTGTGGTGATGGTGGTGGTGGTTGTGCAGCAGATCTAATCCGGGTCGGGTTTGGTCACAGCTGGGTTCGGTTTGGTGTCGTCCAGTGGACTGTTCAGAGTGGGTGCTCCCGTTACCGGTGGAGAGCGGCTGCTCGCTGTCAGTGAACTGGGACACGCCACTGTCGCTGTCGGAGCCGCCGGGCGTGTGGAACAGCTCGCCGGAGAGCAGCTTGTTCTGGGACTTCAGGAGTTTACGTTCCTGTTTGCGTTTCTTCTTCTCGGCCCGCTCGCGCTCGCGGCGTGCGATCTCCTCGGGGTCCATGGGCTCGCCGCTGCAGCTGGTGGGGTGGGAGTTGTGGGCCGGCCGGCCGGGACCCTTCTTAGTGTTCTCCTTCTTTCTCCATTTGGCACGACGGTTCTGGAACCACACCTGAACAGCCACAATGGAACGTGTCAAATGTCATTGTTTTCACCTTTGGAGATATTCCTTCATCACCAAAAAACACATTTAGTTTCATTAAACATTAGAGAGTAGAATGCAGTAAAGAAGAGCAAGGTATTGTAGAGCAGAGCAGAGCAGAGCAGGGTAGAGCAGAAGAGAGTAGAGTATAGTAGAGCAGAGCCGAGTAGAGCAGAGTAAAGTAGAGTAGAGTAGAGCAGAGTAGAGCAGAATAGAGTAGAGTATAGTAGAGCAGAGTTCAGTAGAGTATAGCAGAGTAGAGTACAGCAGAGTCGAGCAAAGTATAGCAGAGTATAGAAGAGTAGAGTAGAGCAAAGTACAGTAGAGTACAGTACAGCAGAGTAGAGCAGAGTACAGTACAGCAGAGTACAGCAAAGTATATTATAGTAGAGTAGAGCAAAGTACAGCAGACTACAGCAGAGTAGAGAAGAGTACAGCAGAGTACAGCAAAGTAGAGCAGAGTATAGAAGAGTAGAGTACAGTGGAGCAGAGTAGAGCAGAGTACAGTTGAGCAGAGTAGAGTACAGTAGAGTACAGTAGAGTACAGTAGAGTACAGTAGAATAGAGCAGATCCTTTCTTACATTTACATTTACATTTAGTCATTTAGCAGACGCTCTTATCCAGAGCGACTTACAGTAAGTACAGGGACATTCCCCCCCGAGGCAAGTAGGGTGAAGTGCCTTGCCCAAGGACACAACGTCATTTTGCAGGGCCGGGGAATCGAACCAGCAACCTTCTGATTACTAGCCCGATTCCCTAACCGCTCAGCCAGATGACTCCACTCCACCTTTCTTGCACTACTCCACGAAAGCCTCAGTGTAGTCCACATGCTAAAGAACCTCTAAAACAATAACTCACACACACCTCATAGAACAGACCCACACATTTCATATAGTACACACACACACACCTCATAGAACAGACCCACACATCTCATATAGTACACACACACACCTCATAGAACAGACCCACACATCTCATATAGTACACACACACACCTCATAGTAACAAAGGGCCCAGACTCCACCAGGAAGTATTGATTGTTGTTATTAGCTGATTGAGTGTCTCCTCTCCCTGGCTGGATCACTAACAACTGAGATCAGAGTCTGGGAGCTCACCAGGGTGGTACATAAACAAACAAGTCAAAGGTTACCTCAACCTACTCTCTCTCTCTCACTCTCTCTCCCTCTCTCCTCCCCCCCTCTCTCTCTCTCTCTCTCACTCTCTCTCCCTCTCCCCCCCCCCCCTCTCTCTCTCTCTCTCTCTCAATCTCTCTCTCTCTCTCCCTCTCCCCCCCCCCCTCTCTCTCTCTCTCTCTCCCTCTCTCTCTCCCTCTCTCTCTCCCTCTCTCCATGGCTTTCTCTCTCCTCACACTCTTTAATTACAACCTTAAAATTCAGCTAAATCCTAAACAAAACACACAGCAGCCCTGCCAATAACTACCCCCTCGACACACACACACTCTTCTTCCGGTCACCTGATCTGCCCTGTCCACGAGCTGGGCCGCCTGTCACAACCCTCCAGGCCACAGAAGCACAGATGCTGGGGGGGGGTTAATTGTCAATCGAGTCGACAACGTTAATAGGTAATTCTCAGCAATTACGTTTAATTCTACCGTGCCTAATTTGTCCATCCCTCTCCCTTCATACTTCTACCCAGTCCCCCCCTCCTCCTCTTACTCCTCGGGGCACGTCAAGCAACCCTCACCAACCCCCCTTCCTCTTCCAAGACCCCCGCCTTCACCCCCCTTCCTGCCTTTCTCCCCGAGCCGAGGAGAAACCCGTCCGTGTGCCGACACTCTACCGGGCCTCTCAGCGCGCAGGCGGCCGCGTGGTACAAGCTGATAACGCGTGGAACCGTGGCATGCAGAAGTGGGGTTGCGCGTGTGTGTCGCATAATGATGTTTGAGACGGCACACAAACACGTGCGCGACAATGCGTTCGTGCTCCTTATGAATTGTTAATGTCTGATATTGGCTGTATCTGTTCGCGCACGAACCCGGTGATAAAAGAGAGTTAAGCAGCTTGTGGGAATCGTAAGCCGAGGTTTAGGAATGAAATCCCCCATTAAGATATTAACACACTCAGAACATACACTCTCTCCATCTCTCTCTTTCTCCTTCGCCAACCGTATCTCTCTCTCCGTTTCCGTCTCTTTCTCACTCGCTCTCTCTCTCTTTCCATTTCTTTTTCTTTCTTTATCCGTCTCTCTCCATTTATCTCTTTCTCGACACTACAGAGAAATCTCTCTCCGTGTTACATGTTGACTCGAGCCAAAACAACCCACCGTTCATAGGCACCCGGAGTTGATTCTATGCCATATTAATTTAAATAAAAATTTAAAAAATAAAACAACAATGCAAACTTCACATAGCAGAACAGAGACACATATCTGTTTTGAAGTCTACTGCTTAAAAAAAAGAAAATGTTGTTTTGGGGGAGAATTTCTAGTTTTTTTGTTTGAGACTCTACAGTCCATATCCTGAATATTGCGAAAGCATCTTAAAATAACACGCAAACATGTCTTGACAGGATTTATGACGCTTTGCATGTAAATGGACAGCCTGGATTTTGAAGCTCGTTCTTTATCACCCAAAGCCACGGTCGGGGTCTCCCATCCGCGTGGACTCATCTGAAATAACGGGTCAAACCCTTCCCACGCCGGAGATGTCAAAGTTCATATGTTATCACATTCCCTGAACGAATCTGCCACGATAATCCAATAATAAAAATAACTATCTTGGTTTTAATTCAGTGGGCAGCAATAATCCATGTCCCTCACTCTGTGTGGTTGAGCTCATCACTCCTGTCCGTTTATAGAATGTGTACCTTGTAGTAATCATGTAGGCTAGCAGTTTAGGGTATTTACATTTTCTCTAAATATAAATTAACTTACGATGATGGTATTACGATGAGCAACAATAATTTGTTAATAATGTGATAATAATATTGTATTAGTCCTATATTATTGTTATTTTTTTATATTATGAATAGCCTATACAATTGCAACAATTGAAAAATATATTAATATTGGGGATAAGACTATTATTAAAATTATTATCATAATTAGCTATAGTATGCATACTATGTCTGTTAATTTTCTATAACATTTATATTTAATATGCTACTATATTATTATTGGAATTATTACACAGTCAAATGTATATTTGCCTTATGAGAACAACCGTTTTCTTCCGTTGCTACATGAAGCCTAAATATGTTGACTAAATCAAAAATAATGTCTAAAAAATTGAAACAAATGAAAATCTAATACACACGTTTTTCTAATCCCCACAATTCACTTCTAATAAATAACGAATATTTTTTTGACTCCCATTGTATTGTTCTCGTAAATACATATAATCTGTATAATATGTTTTGCCTCATATCTCTCAGGTTGCTCAGTAAATAGGCTTGTGTGTTTATTTACCAATTAATCAATAATCTGTCCCGAAGCATAATTCTCCTCGCACCGTATTGACGGCTCTGTAATTGACAAATAGTTGTCTGTACGGGATCTCCCCATGGACAAACAGAGCACAGCATGAGGCCTTGTCACCAGGACAACCAAACGAGGGGCAGTCAGATGAAATAACAAAATCAACGGATATATTTGTGGATTTCCTTGTGTTGTATAGCCTATCATAGCCTATAGTAATTGCTTAGCTATCTCCTATCTTAATATTTTCGCCAATAAACAGTAGGCTATAGCTATGCTGCATTTAGGAGATGAATGTATAACAGTTCACACGTCAGGTTCATGTTTGTTTGTTTGCATGTTATTGTTTACCTGAACCCTGGATTCCACGAGGTCCAGTCTGAGCGCGAGCGCCTCCCGCATGAACACGTCTGGGTAATGGCTCTCGTTAAAGGCCTTCTCCAGCTCCTCGAGCTGCCAGCCGGTGAAATTCGTCCTCGTGCGCCTCCGTTTACAACTGGGGCTATCCTTGTCATGGTCCCCTGAATCTAAACCCGTTATGGAGAGAGAGAGAGAGAGAGAGAAAGAGAGAAAGAGAGAGAGAGAGAGAGAGAGAGAGAGAGAGAGAGAGAGAGAGAGAGAGAGAACGTGTGTGTGTGTGTGTGTTTGTGTGTGTGTGAGAGAGGGAGAAAGAGAGAGAGAGAGAGAGAGAGAGAGAGAGAGAGAGAGAGAGAGAGAGAGAGAGAGAGAGAGAGAGAGAGAGAGAGAGAGAAAGAGAGGGCGAGAGAGAACGAAAGGTTATCAAAGACATGTGTTTCACTGGACAACGTAACAATACTAAAGACAGCACGAGCTCCGTTTGGCGTAAACAGATCATACCCAGAAAAATGCTGAGTGTGTTGTGTTTTTGTTTTTTTCTGTCTTTGGTTGGAGAGTTGAAATATTACTGGGGAATTTGAAGAGTTTATCCGTTCATTTCTGTATTTAGTGAGGAAATCTTAGAAGGACTATTTAATAGCTAGATTAGGCCTATAGGTTATATTTAAGTGTAATTTATTTAAAGCTATTTAAACGTGACTTTCATTGTAGTTCATTAGCCTAATTATTCAAACTGTAAGTAACAACAAAACATCTTTCAATAAAACAACCAGTTTATTAGACTTTTCTTTTACACATTTGACTACATAGTTTTTAGTGTTATTTTGTTTGTAATAGCCTATATCCTTTGGTCCATTAGCATATCCTACTTAGTTGTCACGCATTCTTGTAAAATTGTACCTTTTCCCCCCAATATTTAGAAAATTAAATTAAAAAGTAAGTTATTATTTACAATCCATTACAAAAGTGTGAAACCCCAGGGTGAATTGCAGGCAGCGTTTTAAAAATGTTGACCCTCAACTCGAAAGCACAACGGTAACGGCATGTAGCCTAATATTAACAATGTATTAATTTAGCAGACACAACAAGTCCTTACGAGATTAAAACCTAATATTACTGAAACCCACACTCGTTTTACTGTCCCCATCCTATCCTCCGTTAATCTCAGTTTCCTACCTGATAGTTTATACGGTTGTCCGTCTCCGTTCAACCCGCAACCGGACGACAAAAGCGGACTGGAGTTCACCGAGCAGGAGCCGTTGAGTAATCCGTCTATGGAGAAGGGCACGGCAGCCGCCGACTGCAGATGGTGCCCGGCTAGATCGTAGACGTGGTGGTGGTGGTGTCCGAGGTGGTAGGGGAAGCCCACCATGCCGCCTAGAGAGCCTCCGAACTGGGCTTGGGTGTGCTCTATTATCCGGCTGTCCATGCTCGCCGGAGCGGTGGCAGGGCCGAAGTGTGGATGTGGAGGACGGGAGTGTGGGTGAACATGCAGAGAGAGGAGGAGGATAGGAGAGAGGGATGAAGCGAAGATAGGAGGGGAGGAGGACGGATATGGCGAGACAGGGTGGCGTGGAGAAGCTGTGTAAAAGGCTATAGGGGCGGAAACAATCGCGCGCTGTCTTTTTACCTCTTTTACCGGCACCGACAGTAACCCTCCTATTCTCCTCTCGTGCTCTCCGCCTAATTAGGCTCGAGGGCTCGGGGAATTTGGGACCAATAAGAAACCTTAATCGTCCAGTGACGTCAGAGGCGCAGTTAGTGGAAAGAAGGAGTATTGAGAAGGGAGGGGAGTTGCAAAAAGGAGAAAAAATACGTTTGCTATATCCTTTGCTAATTGCAACTGACATGGGGCGCTATAAACAATATAACTCCTGTCATATTTGGAAGAGACAGAGAAGAAGGGGGGCGGGATTGATCGTATAGCCTAAGTGATTGATATCCAGTTAGCCTACAATCATGCCAAACATTAGTTTTCAAAAAGTCTCAGACGTCTGTGTATTTTTGTTAACAATAACTGAATTACAGAAAACTATATTTCTCTAATTTCCACTTTTCTCCCTCTCTCTCTTTTTCCCTATTTCTTTCTCTCTTTCTCTCTCTCTTTCTCCCTCTCCGTTTCTCTCTCCCCCATCTTTATTGGTTTCCTATGCCTATACTCTTTCTCTACCATCCTTCTCTGCCTCTCCCTCTCCTTCCTTCTCTCCCTCTCCTTCCTTCTCTCCCTCTCCATCCTTCTCTCCCTCTCCTTCCTTTTCTCCCTCTCCTTCCTTCTCTCCCTCTCCATCCTTCTCTCCCTCTCCCTCTCCCATCCTTCTCTCCCTCTTCTTCCTTCTCTCCATCTCCTTCCTTTTCTCCCTCTCCCTCTCCTTCCTTCTCTCCATCTCCTTCCTTTTCTCCCTCTCCCTCTCCTTCCTTTTCTCCCTCTCCCTCTCCTTCCTTCTCTCCCTCTCCCTCTCCTTCCTTCTCTCCCTCTCCTTCCTTCTCTCCCTCTCCCTCTCCTTCCTTCTCTCCCTCTCCTTCCTTCTCTCCCTCTCCCTCTCCTTCCTTCTCTCCCTCTCCTTCCTTCTCTCCCTCTCCTCTCCTTCCTACCCTCCCTCTCCCATCCTTCTCTTTTTCCTGTGAAAGTGATGTTTTGCAATTACTGAGGCATTGAGCGCCAAATAGACTGATCCAATAACCGCGCCTTCCCAGCCCCCCTCCCCGGATCCCAACCCCCCTCCCCGGAGCCGTCACATCGTATTTACAACTACAAGCCTTTCCTCATCTCGGCGCCACTTACCCCCCCCCCCCCCTCTCTCACACACACACACTGCACTAACAGTAGCTCAGACACACACACTGCACTAACAGCAGCTCAGACACACACACACACACACACACACACTGCACTAACAGCAGCTCAGACACACACACACACACAAACACTGCACTAATAGTAGCTCAGACACACACCTTTTAAAGGCGATTTGTTGGTAGCTGCTCCGTAACTTCCGCTTCATTATGTCGATCTCTCACCTGCGCAGTGTCTCACCTGCGCAGTCTTCAGCCCGGTCAGGCGGGCTGTTACACTGGAATCACACGGCACGCGCCACCCGTGACTAGAAGCTATACACTGCGCTAGGCGGGGAATTCAAAATAAGAACTCTCAAATGGCTCTCAAATTTTAAACTTTTGAAAATGGTAGATGAATACTATTTGTTTTTGTCTGTGGGATGAAGACCATATAGGTATGGTCTGTAAAAATATATCAGAACATTTATCAAGCATAGTAAATTCTTGACAATCAAATTTTTTTTCTTTTGTGGATGTTGCTCTTTGTTGAATGACATATTTAATGGTGGACTCCTAGTTAGAAGGGGACAGGGTTTTTGGTTAAAATATGTCTTTAGAGGGAGCGAGAATGACATTAGGAGAGGACAGAAATTGGATAGCCCCCCTGTCCTCGTGGATGTATATTTGCGCAAGGTAATGGGAGAAAGAGAGAGAGAAAGCGAGCGAGAGAGAGAGATTATGAATTGTAAACGGTGTCGAAGGGGCCAAATCTCGCCTCAGGCGATAACCGCTTCATTTTGTGTTAAATTTCTTGACAGAAAGCCACCCGCGTGCTCGTGAATACTGAATGGTAATCAGAACCTGGTCGTATGAGTACCTCTCTCGCTCTATCGCTCTCTTTCTCCCCCTCACTCTCTTGCTCCCTCTCTTTCTCCCCCTCTCTTTCCCCCTCACTCTCTCCCTTTCTCTTTTATTCACTCCATATATTTCTCCCTTTCTTGATTTTCTCTCCACCTTTCTCTCTTTCTCTTCTTCCCTCCATCTCTCTTTCAACAGTACTCTCCTCTCTCACACTTTTTCTCGATCCGGCCACCCCCGTCTCCCCCCCCCCCCCCCCCTCTCTCTCTCTCTCTCTCTCTCTGTCACCCCTCCATGACTGAAAATTAATTCCACTTTATTTATCCAATTTCTGGAGCTGACAGAATGTTAATTTCAGTTGAGATTTCTCGCCTCGGTCTCTCGCTGACCCCGTGGCACCAGGATTGGCGTGTTGTAATAACCTGAATCTTTCACCAGAAGCCCCGATAATTGTTACC
>NC_090070.1:13238380-13318380 GCF_038355195.1 Osmerus mordax | reverse complement strand
TTCACGTTGGTCCTTGGTTGCCCTCTCGTGCACGCAGGTTGCTTGTCAGTTCGTGCGCTCTATTGACGCCAAAAGTCTCCAACCGGAGACGTTTGAACCCGTTCCGTCTAATATGTACCACGGTTCCATTCCCGAAGTTGAAAGATCTTGTTGGGTTATATAACATCACGTTAGTTTATGGTGAACGTTAAGGTAGCCTATTTGTACGGCCTAGTCTATAGTTCCTAGGCCTAAGTGAACGTATTTAACTGGCAGACTTGACACAAGAAATACACTGTGAAAATAAGCCTAAATTAACTTACTCAAAGTTATTTTTATAAATCGGTTGGCCAAATTATGTGGAATGATACAGCATTTACAAATTTCATTATTTAATGAGACGAAATATAATGGAGCTTATTTACATATATTTTTTGTATCCTTTATATAGACTAGGACTTCAGAGAGCGTAATTTTAACCGGAATTACTTTCTCCCAAAAGTGTGGGATTGTTTTCATACATTTTTAACGGCCCTTTCCGTACAGTGAGCATTCATATTTATGAACAAAGTGAGGAGTTTTTTTATTTTATGCATGGATTACACTCCTATTGTTTTTATAATGAGATATTTTGTATTATGAATAGCACAGCATAAGTTACACTCGTGTTAACTCGATGAAAAGTTCAAATGAACGTGCCTCGAGGATAATACTACCCAATATCCCCTCTTATTTGTTTTTCTTGACGTTCATAGGTATAATAATATATTTATCTCCTTTGGGCTAATCACATTGTTTTGTCCAACAGTCACGCTTCCACTATCTTAAGGATATTGATGGACTTTACTGCCATTCAGGAACAAGGGAGCACGCGTCTGCTGCTAAACAACCCAAACGCTGTTCAGCTCGCCTATACTCTGCTCGGACGCTCTCCGGCCAAGAAGCACTCCAGAAGCACAAGCTGCTAACCCTGTATGTTATAGCTTAAAGTCTACCCTCTGCCTCCCAAGTCGAAAAATCATATTTTTTTTCAAACTCCTAATGTGTTAACATCCATTGACTGTTGACCGTCTGTCAGTGTGTGTGTGTGCGTGCGTGCATGTGTGTGTTGCACAGAGGAGTGGGAATTGTTGAGTGGTTAACGTATTCTTTGTTATCGCGCACACTAATCCTCTCCCGGGTCGGCGGCGCACGTTGTTCGGATCTGATGTGCGCGATGCAGAATGAAAGGCCCTTCCGTCAAACTATTATCAGACTGAGCCCGACCGGCCGGTGGGCTCGAGCCTGGCGATCGACCATCTGCCGGTGGAACGGTGGAGGCAAGGAAGCGCAATGCCCTCGAGGCCTACTTATATCCACATCGTAAACGAGGAAAGATGTTTTAATTATGGAGGGGGACGCTAACGCGCCTCTCAATTTACACCCTCTCGCGCTAAGAATCACGAAGAGACAGAACAAGACAGAGGGACAGATTGAGAGCAAGAGAGAGGGAGGGAGGGAGGGAGGGAGGGAGGGAGAAAGAGAAAGAGAAAGAGAAAGAGAAAGAGAAAGAGAAAGAGAAAGAGAAAGAGAAAGAGAAAGAGAAAGAGAAAGAGGAGGGGTGGTCTGGTTTGGTCCAGATAGGGCCTTCAAAACATCGTCCTCTTACATGGCCTCTTAGGTGAAGTTAATCTAACCTCACTATAACCTCCCATCCATTCAATCCATGCGTTTCAGTTGTCAAATGGGTCGGTTTCAGATGAAGTAGTAGGCCTACAACTAATATCAACATCTAAACGATATTTACAGGTATATTATATAATTAAGGGCACATATGAAATATAGGCCTATGTTTGTGTCCGGGTAAAGACCGGAGAATGTAGCTTTCGACCCGGTGTGGGTGTGGCGGCTTTAGTGGTGCTCGTGGAGATGACACTTAACGTGTCCGTGACACGTGTCCACGTCACACTCTTCTTGTCAATACGCGAGCCCTAATTGTTTTTCTTCTCTTGTTTACACAACAACCAATAGTTGTAAATATTTCAAGGGGTGGTGGGGGGTGAACGGGTGAGATGACAACTATACGACGTACTGAGCCGGGAAAATAAAAACGTATCATAAGCAAGATAATTACTTATCAATTATAGCCGTTATCGAGGCTAATTAACGTTCATTAACTTGAACCGGTTTAAACGTTAATTAAACTGAGGCGGGTCTGACAGGGACACCGGGGGTAGTGCGCCCCCTGGCGGATTGGGACTCATGATTTTGCACGCGCACTCAGTTGGCGGTTATGAAACTTAAATATTTTTCGTTCGGGGGATATTTCTGGATCGTCCTTAACAATCAATCTTATGAATGTGCTGTGCGCTGTGTGTGTGGAGAGAGAAAGACAGGAAGAGGGGTGTGCTTGAAATGATAGAAAGTCAGACAGAGAGAAGGAGAGAGAGATTGAATAAGTCATTTCATCCGCGCGTGCACAGTCACCGGTGTCGCCAAGCGCCAAGTCTTCATCTACCTCTTTTCTTTGTCTTAAAACCGAAATCAAATTTGACTTGTTTGCACTAAAGTTGCACACGGTAACGAGCGGGCGCAGCCTTTTTTTTTAAGCAAAAAAGCCTGAATTTCAAACTGTGCTGTTGTGTTGTTTAATTCTCTCCAAATTAGTTAATTAATATTGTCTCTTGTTGGTCGACTTAATCAACGAGTAAATTATTCAGCTTGGGGACCTGCCTCCCATACTGTTTAAAATCATTCCCCCTAACATTGTCCTCCAATTTCCCCTGCTCTGATCCTAGGGTCTCTGTTATGATCCAGCCCCCCCCCCCCCCCTCTCTCTCTCTCTCTCTCTCTCTCTCACACACAGACACACACACACATACACACACACACGCACACACTCCACCCTCTCCATCTGTCCGCCTTTGTCCTGCTCGCGGCCCGTATGTGTTTAAGCTCATTGTCTCGCACACATTTATTGACACCTTTTTAATTCGTCGCTTCTCTGGGCCTCGTGCCGGCCGCGCGGGGTGCCAATATCTTCCGTCCCATTAACTCGTTTGAGAGGAGAGACTGGTTAAACAAAGACGGCCCGCAATCTGATCCCCTCTTCACTTTATTGAATCTCTCTCTCTCTTTCTCTTCTCCGCCCTCTCTCTTCTCCCCGCCCTCTCTCTCTCTCACTCTCTCTCCAAACACACCCCCTCCCTGGCTGTCACGCGCGTCCCGTGGGCCAGAAAAGATCCATATTAGCATTAAAAGCCCACACCGTGAAATTCGGTTCTAATTGCAAAGTGGGGTGCGTATGTAAAACCGGAGCATATGCAGGGTGAACGGCGGCGGGGTGAGTTTGTGATATGTTAACACAGGATGTACGGAGACAGATTGCAATTATCCTGCCATTGTAATTGTCAAAGTCAATTCAGTGGAAGCGGGGAAATCCAATCCAAACGTGGCAGGGCGTGCGGCACGCGCGAGCCAGATAGCTCTGAGTCAGACACTAGGACTGTGGACAATTCGACGGTACACTCCACGCGATTAAAGATGAACAGTCACAGTGATGACTGAATATACTGTAGGAAGAGGGTGGGGGCAGTTGGCAAGGGTAGGGGACAAATATGAATACAAACAAGTTTTAATTTGATACCTATTTACATTTAGTCATTTAGTCATTTAGCAGACGCTCTTATCCAGAGCGACTTACAGTAAGTACAGGGACATTACCTATTTATGCTTTTTACATTGTTTAAATCTGGGTTTAGTCAAAGAGACAAATATATTTGATAACACATTGATAAGAATATTGGCCTATTGGGGTGAATAAACTATATTGTTCCTTACAATGGAAGGGAGACCTCGAGCGCTGACAGGTCAGGACAGGTTCCAAACAGTGTCTCACAGCAACAGAAAGGTTGTAACCATTAACGTTTATTTAGGACGATAAATGTTATCAAAACGAAAAGTGAGATAATTCTATCTTACACACAAACAAACAAACCTTTTATAAGTGATTTTTTGTATAAACGAATGAATAAAAAAGCCCAGATTGCAGATGACATTATAAAATGTAAAAAGCACTTAAAAGCCATGTCAAGCCGTTAGAGAGTGAGGGAGAAAAAGATGGAGGGAGGAGGGGGGGAGAAAGAGCGAGAGTGTATGTGAGAGAGAAAGAGTGAGAGAGTGTGTGAGAGGGAGAGAGTGTGTGAGAGGGAGAGAGAGCGATGGGGGGGGGGGTCGTTGGGCACCAGTCTGAGTAGGCCACTAATGCACTTTGGGAACCATTTAAAAGTAGTGTTTGTTGTGGAGAAGTGGCACTGTTACATTATCGACTGAGAATTATGGAAATAATTTGGCTCATATTAGAATTAAGTGTTAAAACGTGTGTGTGCGTGCGTGTGTGCGTGTGTGTACTCTCCCTGGCTAGAGCCCGATAAAGGACGGTAGGCCTTCATGGAATCCAGTGGATCATAGCGCCCCCTTTTGTCGAGACGATGCCACTGCAGGCAGCTCTTCACCTCCTTCCTGCGACCTTGCATCCAAAACAGGCGAACAACAGAGTTTTAGTAACCTACAGACCTTCAGTTATTTCAGATACTATTCAAATGATTGTTTCTTTAGAGTTTATAGACCTACAACCAATTGTGCCATGCAGAAATACTTTGATGTTATCAACCATTGCCGTTGTTTTTAATACATGCATCGCCACAGTTTAGGCATAACAATTCGTAACCGAGGATGTGGATGAAAGGAGTTTTTCGATCACGGAAGTGTATTATGCAAATCCACGCAGAGCTCGTGCAGCATCTCTGCCGGATGATCCGGAAGTTTGATTGATTTCTTTTGATCACGAGGGAGAGGAGTCTCGTCTAACGGAGACCCAAAGACTGCAAACATCCCGTTCTGATTCAGAAAAGTGTGTGTGTGTGTGTGTGTGTAGGCCACAATTCATCATAATGTCTATTATGCGTCTTCATGTGGACTATTTTCTTCTTCAACTTCTTTACTTCTCATTCTTTAGCCAATGCTAAGAAAGACTTCAAAGGCACTTAATCCTTCACTTAAAAAGTCTCTCTCACACACAGACACACACACCGACAAGTCGTATGTCGTCCAATTACACACGGGTGTCAGGATGGAGGGTTGAAAATTGGTTTGGCAAATACTCCCATTTAAAACCTGGAGTCGTGTTAATCATGGCTGTCGCGGGTGTGATTCACCGTCGTATCCAGGCTTTGAACACTGATTCCCGGCTAAGTGATGGGCGGTGTACCGTGGGATAACCTGCCGCTGCGGGTGTCAAGTCTTACCGAGTCATAGCCGCTCATTGCTGTTTTTTCATGGTGGATAGAAAACTGATGACGGTGGCTCGTGTGTGTGCGTTCAATAACCACATTTCAAACAAACACATACGCAGAAATAAATAGACTGGGCTTGTAAAGAGAAAGGCCCGTTTTGTTCAACATGGTTTTTAAGTTACCAATGTGTTTAAATCACAGATAGATTTTTCAAACGTGTGTGTTGGTCTTTTTATCTATCATTCACTTGCATCACTCTCTCTTTCACCCTGTTTGCACGTGACAAAGAGTGTGTCTGTGTGCTAAATGACTAAATGTGTGTGAGTGAAAGAGAGTAAGTGAGAGTGTGTGATGGTCCTGGAGGGTATAGCCCAGCACTTCATGCTCCCTCCCCTCCTCTTACTCTCATGAGTCTATGGATATAGCCTTTAAGGTGTTTAACGGAGCAGCTAGACTTGAAACCCGTCTAATTAACTGAAAGAACGGTTTGAATTAATGAGCGTGCGGGCACTCCAAGTTCGTTAATTAAGAGCGGCGGGTAATTAATTATAAACGTTTAAATAGTGTCTTCTCGAGGCTTGTCCCCATTAGATCTTTTGGGGAGCTCGCGGGAAGACGCTAAACTGTCGCTCCGACGGTGAACAACTGAGAGATTAACCCCCCTGCCTGCACTTTAAAAACAACACGATAGAACAATTTGGTATAATAACTGAACCCTTGGGTTCCAACACCTTGAGAACCCCAATATGATTCTGTCTGTCTGGAACCTTTTTCCCCTTGGAGGTTCTACAACGATTCTGTTTTCAAGGGGAAGGCTTTCGGCCTACGTTTGATCCGTAGATAAGATATCATCTTCATTTTAAAGCAGAGAGAGAGAGAGAGAGAGAGAGAGAGAGGTGAGAGAGAGAGAGAGAGAGAGAGAGAGAGAGAGAGAGAGAGAGAGAGTGAGAGAGAGAGATTAACTACAATCAGCGTTATTTGGTGGATTGGAGAAACTCGTTAAGGAGTGCGCAATACCGGAAAAGCACGCGTGCTCCCGCCCAAAGAATTCAAGCACACCGGTGGTAGCGCACCTGTACGAAATCAATTTAGGATTTCTGACTCCAAGAACAACCAACCATTCTGATGCTAGTTACAGGCATTGCTGCAAGCGTTAGGCCTAATGTGCACGTTCCCATGGCCGAACCACGTAGAATCCAGTTAACTACCTTACCGGGCAATGTCCCTCTCCCTTCCCCTGCCTCGAAACCGACTTTGACCAAACCGGTGGCATTAACCGCTGCGGCAGCCGCATGCTGTGAGGTTAGCGCTACCGACAGTCAGCTACCCAAACCGACCGTCCGCTACGTCCTCGCGCTGTTTGAATCAGACGAACGGAGGTGCCCCGAGTTCTGGTATTCTGAACTCTCCAATCAACAGGTCGGATTGAAAATAACTTCATTTAAGTTTCAGAGAGCCTCTAACTTCGCAGTTGACAGGGAATGTCCTGTAGCCTTCTTAAACGGGAAACTAACCGGGCAGCGATGTTGTGTTCCAGTGTGTTCCAGAGAAGGAGCCGGCTTTACCGGGGTCCTTACCAGAGGACGACAACCGGGAAAAACAGGAACTGGAAGACATCGCGAGGAGGTTTGAGGAGAAATACGTGAGTAGATTGAACTTTGGGAATGCTACCAAGAAGAATTAATCTATTATTAATTCAGACTGCATGAGAGCCTGTTATCTTTCTCTCTCTCCCCCTCCCTCCCTCTATGAAGGGAGGAGGAGAACAGAGGAAAGACAGGATTCAGGATCTGGTTGATATCGGTTATGGCTACGACGACGACGACTCTTTCATAGACAACTCTGAGGCGGTGAGTGTCACCCCGACGACCTGTCACCCATTCTAGGTTTACTCACCCGTGCCCCCCATCCAAATCACAGCTGATGAAAGGGATAATAACAAGACAGGAGATGGATAAATAGACCACAGTAACACTGTAGAAGTGTCCACAAGCTCTGCCTGCAAATGTGATGCTGCTGGCTGACTGAAGGCTCTGTCTCCCCCTGGTGGTGTGTCTGCAGTATGATGAGTTTGTGCCCTGCTCTCTCACCACCAAGCTGGGAGGGTTCTACGTCAACTCTGGAACGCTGCAGTTCCGCCAGGCGTCCGACACAGAGACACAAGCCAGAGGCCAGAGGAGCGGCACCACATCCCCCAAGGTGAGTCACACCCTCCGGAGGGGAAGGGGGGAAGGGGAAAGGGGAAAGGGAGTCTCATCCTGATGCTGTTCTGTCAGAAGAGGAAGCTGCAGCAGAGAGAGGGGAAACCACAGAAGAAGAAGAAGAAGAAGAGGAGGGAGGAGAACTCTGAGATGATCCCTCCAGCAGAGGACAACACTGGGTGAGCACACACACACACACACACACACACACACACACACACACACTGGGTGAGCAGGGACTCACTCAGACATACACACACTCCTTCTCTCTCCCCCCCTCTCTCTACAGTGTTCCTCCTGTGGGAGAGGAGGAGAAAGGGAAGAGGAGGAGGAAGCCGACCGGCCCACTGTGCGTCACCGACATGCTCCGAAAGTTCCAGAGGGAGAGGCTGAAGAGAGAGGAGGAGGAGAGGAAGGAGAGATCAGGGTCATCCCTGGGGGAGGGGTCATCTGTTGGACACCTACCCACAATGCACCTGGGCCGTGCAGACGCTGCCGGTGGCGGAGGCCTTGGATTGGCTGATCCTCTACTCAACCTGATTGGCTCAACCAATGACAGCACTCTGATGCAGGCAGCCAATACAGTGGACTTCCTGGTGGATCTGGACAGCTTATTGGATGCCACGGCAGAGAACACACCAGAACAGGAAGTGAGCCCTGAGCTCTGTGTGGATCTGACCTGGGGCGTCCAGAACCACAACCAGGTTGTGTCTGCTCTGAACCACACACCAGCCCAGACCCAGACCCTGCCCCAGACCCTGCCCCAGACCCTGCCCCAGACCCTGCCCCAGACCCTGCCCCAGACCCTGCCCCTAGTCTATGATCTCACTGTCTTTGATCCAGAGTTTGATTCTTCTCCTCCTCATGCTGCTGCTTTTAAAACGACCCCAAACCAGAACCAACCTCTAGCCCATGCCCCAAACCGGCCCCTGCCTCATCCCCAGCCTCACTCCCACCCCCTGCCTCATCCCCAGCCTCACTCCCACCCCCTGCCTCATCCCCAGCCTCACTCCCACCCCCTGCCTCATCCCCAGCCTCACTCCCACCCCCTGCCTCATCCCCAGCCTCACTCCCACCCCCAGCCTCATCCCCAGCCACAGGCCCTGCCCCCCCTACCCGAGGGCCTCCCTCCAGCTCTGGAGAGAAGAATTACTGACCTCACCCTGGTAAGACTGGATAACCCAGAAGGATAACCCCGGTCACATTAGGTCACCCTGGGTGACCCTAGGTCACACTAGGTCATCCCGGTCACACTAGACTGCATGGGTTGTCGGTTTCTCACAGGTTTATTTAAACTGATGCTTGATGTATTGGTTGGTTGATTGATGGATGTTTTGATTGGTTGATTGACGGATGTTTTGATTGGTTGATTGACGGATGTTTTGATTGGTTGATTGACGGATGTTTTGATTGGCTGCTCTCAGGTAGCCAGGGTGTCAGCAGGAGAGTCCAAACTGAAGTTTTTCACTCCGGAAGTCAACGCCCTCCTCCTGGAGTAAGCTGCACTGTGACACTACACCCTGCTGACATAGTCTTGTTTATATTGTATTATCATTTACATTTTACATTTACATTTATGCATTTAGCAGACGCTTTTATCCAAAGCAACTTCCAAGAGAGAGCTTTACAAAAGAGCATAGGTCACTGATCATAACAACGAGATAGCCCCAAACATTGCGAGCAGCCAAAACATGAAGCATACATTGTGGAAAACCAAATAAGTGCCAAAGGGAAGAACCATAAGAGCATGCAGTTAAACAAGTTACAAAGTTACAAAGTTTAAACAACATTTCATTGTATTACTTTCGTAGTTCTGTATGATAACATCATTGTAGTACGTTGTTATATTATTGTATTGACTGTTTTGTGACAGTGTATGGTAGTATTACTGTCCTGTTTCTCTTGCGTTTCCTAACCTGTGTGTGTGAGCAGCGTGGAGCTGCAGGTGAGGGAGCTGGGTGTGCAGGTGCGCTCCAGGGTGTACACACACCTGGCCTCACTCCTGCCATGCAGCAGAGACACTCTGCTCAAACGAGCCAACAAGCTGCTCAAGGCTCAGGTACGTACCTCTGGGAGGGAGAGGGGGTGTGGACAGAACATGATGGACCTGTGTGTGTGTGTGTGTGTGTTTTCAGGTGGAACCCATCCAACGTCTGAGCGAAGCCATTGGAAGAGCCATGCCAGAACAGATCTCTCGTTACCACGACGACTGCCTGGCCCAGGCCCACGCCAGGGTCCTCAAGTATGTCACCTTGGCAACCGCATACCAGATCCCATGAAGGTGTTCCTAGTCATCATTTCTCACACTCTCTCTCTCTCCCCCTCTCTCACAGGGTGGTAGAGGGGGAGGTAGGAGGATCTGGGGAGGGAGAAGGAGAGGGGGAGGAGGAGAGGAACAGTAAACGAGTGGCAGGTCCTCGGAAGACTTTCATGTGGAATGAAGAGATCAGGTGTGTGCGTGTATGTATGTATATATATATATATATTTTATGCTAATGATCTAACAAGTATTAGGAGCCAGGCTGGCCAAGCTGATGCAGTTGCCTTTTGAATGACCGTGTGTGTCAGGGAGTGTATGTGCAGCGTGGTGAGGGCGAGGATGGACAGGTATGAGAGGGAGAGAGGGAGCGACCAGGAGGACCAGGAGGACCAGGAGGACCACCTGAGGACCTTCCTGCAGGAGAAGGTCAAACCTCTCTGGCCCCGAGGCTGGATGCAGCCCAGGTAAACTCTCACTCTCACTCACACACACAATGCTGTACTTTCTAAATGTACTATTTGTACATGTCGTCTGACTGAGATGTGATGCGAGTTCTGCTGCTGTTTACAGAGTTCTGATGAAGGAGAGCAGGAGAGTCCTCCGTGAGAGAACCTCAACGTGGGTAACTGTGTGTGTGTGACAACACTGTACCTCCTCTGTTCACTGAGTTGTGTGTGTGACAACACTGTACCTCCTCTGTTCACTGAGTTGTGTGTATGTAGTGTACGAAACACTAGTTGTGTTGGCTCCCTCCCCCAGTATGAAGAGGAAGATGAAGACTGAGAAAAGACAGTCATCCATCCTGGGACCCCAATCTCCTGGATCCCTCCCCACAAACGGAGCACCTCCCCTGGGCACGGCCTCCACCCCGGACCCCCTGACCCCCCACCACCCCCAAAGCTTCCGCCCCTGCCAGCCCTCTCCGGGCGGGGCTGTGGTCAGGGGGGATGAGAAGGGGGGAGGCGGGGGAGGGTGCTCCTCCAGTGTGGGTGTGTCTCCCACCCCCTCCCCCCTCAGGCTGGGGGGGCAGCAGGGCCCCTCCCCCCTCAGGCTGGGGGGGCAGCAGGCCCTGGCCAGGGACAGGATCTTCAACGACTGTGTTTCCCAGGCGCTACTAGCTGCCTGCGCGGCCGCTGACCTCTCACCGCAGCAGTGGGGGTGTGGCCTGCTGAGCCCACCACCTCCCCCCCCACCACCGCATTCCAGCCCCGCCCTCCCCTTCTTCCTCCACAGCCTCACACACAGTGAGTTTGTGTGTGTGTGTGCAGATTTGTCATTCACAACAGTGTTTCATAATTGTTCACGTGCAAATGATATAATCAGTCTTTAACACATTGACATACATTGCTGTGTGTGAGATCAGCTCCAATAGGCACCAATCTGATGTCCAGTGTTTGTCCCAGATTCAGGGCAGCTGATGGGGGAAGGTGTTGACTCCCAGAGGAAGCTCCACTGATCCAGACAGAACCTTCTGGAACTCACCAGGGAACACTCCGGAACGCTCTGGAACACTGACACCACCAGATGAGATGCTGTTTGTTTTACACAGGGTGTTTTCATGGCATGATTCTTTTGATGGGTCGAGAAGGATGGGGGGGGTTGGTGTAATATGAAGTATTAATGGAAGTAGACTGTAGTATGATTTCTACCAACCCTGGGATAGTTATGGTGTTTGAGAAGGGATCCATTTGTTGTCATTAAATTAATTTGAATAAAGTAATAAAGATTTATTTTAATTGCAATGCAGGCCCCATTCTTTAATACTTGATATTTAAACGACTATCTAGTTGTAACAACCTGCAGAGTTGGGGTGTCAGAAAACCGTAAGAAAGCAGGGCTCCCCTGTTAACTCACTGGGTTAGTGTGCGTGCTCTTTCAGACATGCTGGGGCAGTACCGCAACAGCCTGGGTTCAAATCAAAATTTTAAATGGTTTATTTTAACTTAAAAGTTACATAGTGGTCATGTGGTGACCACTATGTAACTTCAGGGAGTTAATTTGAGTTAAATGCCAGTTTCATTCTATTACAGGTGCATCTCAATAAATTAGAATATCATCAAAAAGTTGATTTATTTCAGTAATTCGATTCAAAAAGTGAAACTCCTATACTTTATAGATTCATTACACACAGACTGATATATTTCAATTGTTTATTTCTTTTAATTTTGATGATTATAACTGACAGCTAATGAAAGTTTTCTAGGCCAAAAAGAACGTTAATCTCTGTTCTTCTAAAAATGTACGCTGTTAAAATGGGTTTGCGTTAATGCCGTTAATAACCCGTTTAACTGACAGCACTAAATATGACTTAAGACCAATAAAAAAAAAAAAGAATTTTAACACAGAAATGTTGGACTACTGAAAAGTATGAACATGTACAACGTCTGGGATCCTTTTGCAGGAATTTCTGCAGCAATGCGGCGTGGCATGGAGGCGATCAGTCTGTGCCACTGCTGAGGCGCTATGGAAGCCCAGGTTGCTCTGATAGCGGCCTTCAGCTCTTCAGCGTTGTTGGGTCTGGTGTATCTTCACAATACTAGGCGAGTTTGCTGGCCAATCAAGCACAGGGATACCATGGTCCTTAAACCAGGTACTCGTACCTTTGGCAGTGTGTGCAGGTGCCAAGCCCTGCTGGAAAATGAAATCCGCATCTCCATAAAGCTGTTCAGCAGAGGGTAGCATGAAGTGCTCTAACACTTCCTGGTAGACAGCTGCGCTGACCTTGGACCTTGTGGCTTGACACAAGGAATGCAACAGTTGAAGCCCGTGTCCGGGATACGTCTGTGTGTGGTGGCTCTTGAAGCACCGACTCCAGCTGCAGTCCACTCCTTGTGAATTTCCCCCAAATATTTGAATGGTCTTCGTTTCACAATCCTCTCAAGGCTGCGGTTACAGCCCCCAAAGAAGACAGCCAATCAGACCAGCCAGACACGCAAATTCTTTTGTTCAAACTTTAATATATTTAACTACTGTAAACAATAACATATGATGAAATCATCTTTCTGAAGACTTCCTTGTCTTATAAAAAACATCTGAACCATTACAAATAATGAGAAATATTAAATTAATCAAAGAATAACACCGCCAATCAGAAGCCTTCCTGGGTCAGGGTCCGTGTCTCAGCCAATAGGTAATCCTCCTGTATTGGTCTCAGCCAATAGCGTGTCTACCTGAGCCCAGCTGGGATAAGGTAGTACACTGGTTCCAGTTGGTCTCGCTGGGGAACAGCTGGCCCAGACGTAGACAACCGTCCACCGACGCCTCATAGAACTGTTCCTCCTCCTCCCCCCAGCCCCCCTCCCTCCTCACCCCCTCCCCCCAGCCCCCCTCCCTCCTCACCCCCTCACCCCCACCGGGGCACGGCCGGGAGAACAGAGAGGGGCGGGGCCTGCTGGCCAGAAACCTCCTCCTCACACAGCCC
This sequence comes from Osmerus mordax, assembly GCF_038355195.1. Lineage (NCBI taxonomy): Eukaryota > Metazoa > Chordata > Actinopteri > Osmeriformes > Osmeridae > Osmerus > Osmerus mordax. The sequence goes on along the minus strand of NC_090070.1, from coordinate 13,305,246 downwards.
AGAGACACCAGGGTCTGGAGGAGAGGAGAGATCAGATCCTGAGTTAGAGTGTGTGGTATCTAATGTGTGCCCAGGTGTATATGGCTGTGTGTGTGTGTGTGTGTGTAAATATATATATATATATATGTTTGTGTGTGTGTGTGTCACCTGCACCAGGTCCAACACCACCACAGGTTGGAGGACGTGTCGGTAGTGCTCCAGTAAGCTGCGCTGTGATAGGCCGGGCTGGGTCATGATGTGGTAGAGCACCGCCTCCAGCATGCCCTTCAAGGTGGGCCGGTTCAGACCCCCGTCCACCATCCTCCACGGACGAGACACAAACCTCACCTCCTCACACACACCCCTGCTGGTGGGGAGGGGAGGGAGAGAGGTGGAGGGAGAGAGGGAGAGAGGTGGAGGGAGAGGTGGAGGGAGAGAGGGAGGGGAGGGAGAAAGGGAGGGGAGGGAGAGAGGTGGATAGAGAGAGGGAGGGGAGGGAGAGAGGTGGATAGAGAGAGGGAGGGGAGGGAAAGAGGTGGAGGGAGAAAGGGAGGGGAGGGAGAGAGGTGGATAGAGAGAGGGAGGGGAGGGAGGGAGGTGGAGGGAGAAAGGGAGGGGAGGGAGAGAGGTGGATAGAGAGAGGGAGGGGAGGGAGAGAGGTGGAGGGAGAGAGGTGGATGGGATGGAGAAGGGTTTAATCAGTGACAGGAACTTATCTGGTAGTTGATCAGCAGTGAAGCGCTCTGATTGGCCAGTCAAGTGACCTTTGACCTTACCCATCATCCTCTGCTGCAGCTCTCTGATTGGTCAGACTGGTGGTTGAAGAGCATGATGATTTGCAAACCCTCTCTCCTTCCTCTCTCCTCTCCAACTCTTCCTCTCCTCCTCGGTCTTCCTCTCTCTCCATCCCTCCCTGCTCCCTCTCTCTCTCCTCTCCAAAACTCTGCTCCCCCCCCTCTTCCTCCATCCTGTCTCCATCCTCCCCTCTGTCTCTCCCCTCCTTCCCCTCTCCTTCCCTGGCCACTTTCTTCTCAGGTGGCCCCTGGACCTCCCTGTCCTCCAGGCCCCTCTTCCTGCCCCTCTCCCCCAGCGGCAATCCCTGGTCCTGGGACTGGTCCTGGTCCGGCCGGCTTCTCTGGGTGGTGGTCAGTAGCCAGGGCTCAGCATGGGCCAGTAGGACCAGCCGCATCGAAGCCCCACCCAACTGCAACATTTGCCCCGCCTCCTGCAGGTCCTGCACCAATCAGAGGAGGAGGATGGATGCACACAAAGAATAAGTTGTATGAAGTGTGTGTGTACCTGTATGTACTGCTGCAGTGTGTGTGTGTGTGTACCTGTATGTACTGCTGCAGTGTGTGTGTGTGTGTACCTGTATGTACTGCTGCAGTGTGTGTGTGTACCTGTATGTACTGCTGTAGTGTGTGTGTGTGTGTACCTGTATGTACTGCTGCAGTGTGTGTGTGTGTGTGTGTACCTGTATGTACTGCTGCAGTGTGTGTGTGTGTGTACCTGTATGTACTGCTGCAGTGTGTGTGTGTGTGTACCTGTATGTACTGCTGCAGTGTGTGTGTGTGTGTACCTGTATGTACTGCTGCAGTGTGTGTGTGTGTGTGTGTACCTGTATGTACTGCTGCAGTGTGTGTGTGTGTGTACCTGTATGTACTGCTGCAGTGTGTGTGTGTGTACCTGTATGTACTGCTGTAGTGTGTGTGTGTGTGTACCTGTATGTACTGCTGCAGTGTGTGTGTGTACCTGTATGTACTGCTGTAGTGTGTGTGTGTGTGTGTACCTGTATGTACTGCTGCAGTGTGTGTGTGCGTCCGTCCCTGGGTTCCTGCAGGTGTGCGAACGCCAACAGGAAGTCCCGCCCCTCCACTCCGTATGGCCCCGCCTCCTGCAGAGCCTTGAGCAGCTCTTGATTGGCTGCCAGGTCCTGGGGGGTGTAGCCCTCAGGGAAGGAGGAGAGGGGGGGGGAGGAGGGGAGCCGGACAGGACGGGTGAGGAAGGGAGGCAGCAGAGAGGATCCTTGTATGGAGGAGTCTAGAGGAGGGCATTCTGGAGGAGAGAGGAGGACAATCAACCAATCACAACACGTGTTCATGTGAGTGTGTGTACCTGGTGTGAACAGTGTGTGTGTGTACGTACCTGGTGTGTGTGTGTGTGTGTACCTGGTGTGTGTGTGTGTGTGAGTGTACCTGGTGTGTGTGTGAGTGTACCTGGTGTGTGTGTGAGTGTACCTGGTGTGTGTGTGAGTGTACCTGGTGTGTGTGTGAGTGTACCTGGTGTGTGTGTGAGTGTACCTGGTGTGTGTGTGAGTGTACCTGGTGTGTGTGTGAGTGTACCTGGTGTGTGTGTGAGTGTACCTGGTGTGTGTGTGAGTGTACCTGGTGTGTGTGTGAGTGTACCTGGTGTGTGTGTGTGTGTACCTGGTGTGTGTGTGAGTGTACCTGGTGTGTGTGTGAGTGTACCTGGTGTGTGTGTACCTGGTGTGTGTGTGAGTGTACCTGGTGTGTGTGTGTGTGTACCTGGTGTGTGTGTGAGTGTACCTGGTGTGTGTGTGAGTGTACCTGGTGTGTGTGTGAGTGTACCTGGTGTGTGTGTGAGTGTACCTGGTGTGTGTGTGAGTGTACCTGGTGTGAGTGTACCTGGTGTGTGTGTGTGTGTACCTGGTGTGTGTGTGTGTGTACCTGGTGTGTGTGTGTGTGTGAGTGTACCTGGTGTGAGTGTACCTGGTGTGTGTGTGTGTGTGTACCTGGTGTGTGTGTGAGTGTACCTGGTGTGTGTGTGAGTGTACCTGGTGTGAGTGTACCTGGTGTGTGTGTGTGTGTACCTGGTGTGTGTGTGTGTGTACCTGGTGTGTGTGTGTGTGTGTGTGTGAGTGTACCTGGTGTGTGTGTGAGTGTACCTGGTGTGTGTGTGTGTGTGTACCTGGTGTGTGTGTGAGTGTACCTGGTGTGTGTGTGAGTGTACCTGGTGTGTGTGTGAGTGTACCTGGTGTGTGTGTGAGTGTACCTGGTGTGTGTGTGAGTGTACCTGGTGTGTGTGTGAGTGTACCTGGTGTGTGTGTGAGTGTACCTGGAGTGAACAGTGTGTGTGCAGGCTGGCTGCGGAGCGTCAGCTTCACGCTGCAGCTCTCCACCACCACACAGTCGTTGTTGCTGAGCTGCCGGAGGTTGATGCTGGCGGCCGGCCAGCACCCCCGCAGGAGCAGCAGCCCCGTGTGAGAGCTGGGACGCAACTGAGCATGCTCAGACTGGGAGCCTCCCCTTCTGCCCCCACCCTCCTCCTCATCCTCCTCCTCCAGCGCTGCCATGCTGGGGGAGGAGAGGAGAGGGGGAGGGTGGGGGTGTAGAGGTGAGGAGGTGGGGGAGGAAGGAGAGGGGGATGGGAAGAGGGAGGAAGACTAAATAATGAAACTGTATCTGAGAGTGTGTTTTAGTGAGTGTGTGTGTGTGTGTGAGAGTGTGTGTGTGCGTGCGCCCTACCTCCTCTTCACTGAGTCCGTGTCCACCAGACTGGAGTCGACCACAACAATGTGTTTGGGAATCCCCACAGACACACTGAGCATGCCCAGGGTCATGAGGCTGAGGCAGGCCAGCACTGCGCCCCCTGCCGCCCCCACAGGGAACTGCAGCATGCCCTCCTCATCCGGAGGCTCCAGGGACTCCACGGGGCCAGCGGCCGGTGCCGGGCCCGGGACAGGCAGCTCCATCTTGGTCAGGGAGGGCTGGGGAGGTGCGTCGTCTCTGGAGGTCTCCGGGTCGTTGGGTGCTTCTGGTGTTTTTCCTGTGTTCTCTGGGTCTGTGTTTTCATCCCCCTCTCCTGCTCCTCCTCCTCCTCCTCCTCCTCCTCCTCCTCCTGCTCCTGCTCCTCCTCCTGCTCCTCCTCCTGCTCCTGCTGCTCCTCCTCCTGCTCCTCCTCCTGCTACTGCTCCTCCTCCTGCTCCTCCTCCTGCTACTGCTCCTCCTCCTGCTCCTCCTCCTGCCTCTCCTCCCTTCACCTCGCATGTTCTCTCAGTCCTTCCCTGGTCTCTCTCCTCCTCCATCCTCTCCTCCTCCAGTCTCTCTCCACTCCCCCTGTCCACCGTCTTGTTGTGGAACGATGTCATAGGTCGGTGGTCGGCTGTCTTGTTGTCTCTGAGGGTTTCCAGGAAGTGGAAGGCCTCGCTGCACAGTGCTGCAGGGAAACGCCAGGCAAAGCACCTGCAGAGAGGAACACCTTAGAACCCAGGAACACCTTAGAACCCAGGAAGACCTTACAACCCAGGAACACCTTACAACACAGGAACATTGTAGAGGAGTAGTTTGAGGTAGGTAGGGGTAGTTTGAGATAGGGTAACTAACCTGTAGTAGGTCTGGGAGAGCTGGTAGGACATGGGCAGGATGGGCAGGGCACGATTCTTCTTGGGCCCCCCCTGCTGGTTGATACGGCGACGGTTCACCAGGCCATTCTTCCTGCAGCTGAGGAACGCCTGGCACAGCAGCTCCTGACCATACCTGCTGTACATGTGGAACGTCTGGGGGGGGGGTGAACAGGGGGTCTGACCATACCTGCTGTACATGTGGAACGTCTGGGGGGGGGGGGTGAACAGGGGGTCTGACCATACCTGCTGTACATGTGGAACGTCTGGGGGGGTGTGAACAGGGGGTCTAAAGGTGTGTGTGCGCGTGTGTGTGTGTGTACGCGCGCGTGTGTGTGTGAGTACCTGGAAGGATCTGCAGCTCTTCATCTGGGTGTTGGACATGACCAGAGTGCTCTGGATCAGGTTGTTCAACACCAAGGAGTGGATGTCCTCAATACTGACACACACACACACACACACACACACACACACACACACAGCACATTCCCATGTCATATATTGCGTTAAGCCAGGTGTCAATGTGTTTATCACCTCCAGACCATCTGTGTGTGTGTGTGTGTGTGTGTGTGTTTCTCACCAGTTGAGGTTGTCTCTAAGGACCCTCTCCTTGCCCTGGTCTATGATCAGCACCTTAAACCTGAAACACAGTCACACACACACAGTTTACTTACATGCGTGTGCATCCATACTGAGAGTACAGCCTGTGTTTGGGAGTGTGTGTGTACCTTGAGAACAGCGCTTGTTTGGAGGTGTGTGTGTACCTTGAGAACAGCGCTTGTTTGGAGGTGGGGATGGTGTGTGTGTGTGTGTGTACCTTGAGAACAGCGCTTGTTTGGAGGTGGGGATGGTGTGTGTGTGTGTGTACCTTGAGAACAGCGCTTGTTTGGAGGTGGGGATGGTGTGTGTGTGTGTGTACCTTGAGAACAGCGCTTGTTTGGAGGTGGGGATGGTGTGTGTGTGTGTGTACCTTGAGAACAGCGCTTGTTTGGAGGTGGGGATGGTGTGTGACTGAGTCACGGCAGCAGAGCTGAACTTCTGCCTCAGCAACACCACCAGCTGTCTAAATGCATTAGCACACTCCTGGAACACACACACACAGAGACACACACCACCAGACACACACACAGACACACACACCACCAGACACACACACACAGAGACACACACCACCAGACACACACACACAGAGACACACACCACCAGACACACACACACAGAGACACACACACGTTTGCAATACTTGAGTTAGATGCAGAACATGAGCTGTAGTTTTAACACAAATAGCTCTTTCACACCCCAAACTCCAGGTCCACAAACACACCCGTACCGTGGCATCATTAGGGTTGCTGGGCCTCTTCCTGTCTAGTGTGTCCATCAGACAGCTGTCCTGAGAGACCTCCGCCAGACAGATCCTACACACACACACACAAGGTTAATGGGAGACTGGGGTGTGTGTACCTGTAGTTGAGGTGTGTGTACCTGTAGTTGAGGTGTGTGTACCTGTAGTTGAGGTGTGTGTACCTGTAGTTGAGGTGTGTGTACCTGTAGTTGAGGTGTGTGTACCTGTAGTTGAGGTGTGTGTACCTGTAGTTGAGGTGTGTGTACCTGTAGTTGAGGTGTGTGTACCTGTAGTTGAGGTGTGTGTACCTGTAGTTGAGGTGTGTGTACCTGTAGTTGAGGTGTGTGTACCTGTAGTTGAGGTGTGTGTACCTGTAGTTGAGGTGTGTGTACCTGTAGTTGAGGTGTGTGTGAGGGTTCTTCATGATGTAGCGTGTGCGGCGGGCGATGGCGACGGAGGTCTTATCCAGAGACTCAGACAGGTCAGCGTGCAGCAGGTCCCTCACCTCACAGTAAGGCACAAAGGGCCGCCGCAGCTACACACACACACACACCGGCTCAACTCAAAGCTCATTAGAACTGATTATTATTATGTGTGTGTGTGTGTACCTGTCTGTTGAGCAGGCGAGAGGCCACGCTACACAGCATGAGGAAGGAGTCCTCTCGGAGCGTCCACACCACCCTGCGCCTGGTCATCCTCTTCAGAGCTCTGTGGTCTGCCTCATCATGGGCAGGCCTGCGCACCACCACTACACACACACACACAAATAACCCAACACACATGATATAATCCATATACAAGTCACACCATTAAGACTGCGATTGGTGGGTGTGGCTGTCAATAAAACTCACCTTTCTTAATCTTGGCCGGGACCTTGGCCACCTGCTTCCTGATTGGTCGTTTCCGCTCCCTCTTCTTTCCGCCTCTCACCTGCTGATTCCTACTGGCTGGCTCCGTGGCAACTGTCACCTTCTCCTCCAATAGGGATATCAAGCTCTGCTTATTGGTCAGAGAGCCTGGGAAGGTCGAACCTGGAACACACACACACACAGGCATTAATATATAGACAAATACACCCACATAAATACACAGCCACACACACAGTAACTCACCACACACACACAGTAACTCACCACACACACACAGTAACTCACCACACACACACAGTAACTCACCACACACACAGTAACTCACCACACACACACACAGTAACTCACCACACACACACACAGTAACTCACCACACACACACAGTAACTCACCACACACACACAGTAACTCACCACACACACACAGTAACTCACCACACACACACAGTAACTCACCACACACACACAGTAACTCACCACACACACACAGTAACTCACCACACACACACAGTAACTCACCACACACACACAGTAACTCACCACACACACACACAGTAACTCACCACACACACACAGTAACTCACCACACACACACAGTAACTCACCACACACACACAGTAACTCACCACACACACACACAGTAACTCACCACACACACACACAGTAACTCACCACACACACACAGTAACTCACCACACACACACAGTAACTCACCACACACACACACAGTAACTCACCACACACACACAGTAACTCACCAGCCCTGGCAGCCCAGCTGAAAGACTGTTTGTTGAGGAGACTCTTCAATCTGATGGTGCTGCTGACCTCACAGGCATTGTTCTATCACACACACCGTTAAGTGAGCAAAAACTGAAGAACACATTCTGTAATACATTTTGTGTGTGTGTGTGTGTGTGTGGTGTGTGTGTGGTGTGTGTGTGTACCCTCTTCCTGTCCAGCAGCTGGCTGGTCCAGATCCAGTTGCGTTTCAGGTGGCTGTAGAAGTCAGAGTCGAGCCCCCCGGCCCCCCGGCCGTCCCCAGGCACCACGGCCTCATCACACACCTCCCTGCTGCCCCTGCTCTCTCACACACAAACACACACTTAGAGAGTCCAGGCCACTTGTGCGTGTATACAGCAGGTGTGTGTGTGTGTATAACAGGTGTGTGTGTGTACCTGAGTGTGTATGACAGTCTCTGGTACTCGTTGCGTTTTGGTGTCCATGGAACCTCAGAGGGTTCTGTGGTCTCCGTGGTAACTGATCGCTCTTCCTCCTGACAGCTCATGGATTTTTTGGGTCGGATGACACCTGAAATAAACACGCACACACCGGAGGTGAACACACACAACCACACCTGGAGGAGGAGACAACAGACCCCTGGGTACCTGTGTGTGTGTGTGTGTGTGTGTGTCTGTACCTAGCGGAGTGTTGAGGCAGACACACAGCAAGTCAAACCAGTAGTTGTCAACATCGTCGGCCGTGAGGAAGCAGTAGCTCCGCCTCTCAAACGGTCGCCCTGGCAGCGGGCTGGCCAGCGAATAGTGAGGCTCGCAGGAGGTGGTGTCAACGATGACAGCATTACGCTTCAGATACAGAAACACCTGGAGGAGAGCAGAGGTACAAGAACAGTCCAGTAGGTGTAGGTGTATAGAGCAGACAGGTAGGTGTATAGAGCAGACAGGTAGGTGTATAGAGCAGACAGGTAGGTGTATAGAGCAGACAGGTAGGTGTATAGAGCAGACAGGTAGGTTTATAGAGCAGACAGGTAGGTGTATAGAGCAGACAGGTAGGTGTATAGAGCAGACAGGTAGGTGTATAGAGCAGACAGGTAGGTGTATAGAGCAGACAGGTAGGTGTATAGAGCAGACAGGTAGGTGTATAGAGCAGACAGGTAGGTGTATAGAGCAGACAGGTAGGTGTATAGAGCAGACAGGTAGGTGTATAGAGCAGACAGGTAGGTGTATAGAGCAGACAGGTAGGTGTATAGAGCAGACAGGTAGGTGTATAGAGCAGACAGGTAGGTGTATAGAGCAGACAGGTAGGTGTATAGAGCAGACAGGTAGGTGTATAGAGCAGACAGGTAGGTGTATAGAGCAGACAGGTAGGTGTATAGAGCAGACAGGTAGGTGTATAGAGCAGACAGGTAGGTTTATAGAGCAGACAGGTAGGTTTATAGAGCAGACAGGTAGGTGTATAGAGCAGACAGGTAGGTGTATAGAGCAGACAGGTAGGTGTATAGAGCAGACAGGTAGGTGTATAGAGCAGACAGGTAGGTGTATAGAGCAGACAGGTAGGTTTATAGAGCAGAAAGGTAGGTTTATAGAGCAGACAGGTAGGTGTATAGAGCAGACAGGTAGGTGTATAGAGCAGACAGGTAGGTGTATAGAGCAGACAGGTAGGTGTATAGAGCAGACAGGTAGGTGTATAGAGCAGACAGGTAGGTGTATAGAGCAGACAGGTAGGTTTATAGAGCAGACAGGTAAGTGTATAGAGCAGACAGGTAGGTGTATAGAGCAGACAGGTAGGTGTATAGAGCAGACAGGTAGGTTTATAGAGCAGACAGGTAGGTGTATAGAGCAGACAGGTAGGTGTATAGAGCAGACAGGTAGGTGTATAGAGCAGACAGGTAGGTGTATAGAGCAGACAGGTAGGTGTATAGAGCAGACAGGTAGGTGTATAGAGCAGACAGGTAGGTGTAGGTGTATAGAGCAGACAGGTAGATGTAGGTGTATAGAGCAGACAGGTAGATGTAGGTGTATAGAGCAGACAGGTAGGTTTATAGAGCAGACAGGTAGGTGTATAGAGCAGACAGGTAGGTGTAGGTGTATAGAGCAGACAGGTAGATGTAGGTGTATAGAGCAGACAGGTAGATGTAGGTGTATAGAGCAGACAGGTAGATGTAGGTGTATAGAGCAGACAGGTAGATGTAGGTGTATAGAGCAGACAGGTAGATGTAGGTGTATAGAGCAGACAGGTAGATGTAGGTGTATAGAGCAGACAGGTAGATGTAGGTGTATAGAGCAGACAGGTAGGTGTATAGAGCAGACAGGTAGATGTAGGTGTATAGAGCAGACAGGTAGGTGTATAGAGCAGACAGGTAGATGTAGGTGTATAGAGCAGACAGGTAGGTGTATAGAGCAGACAGGAAGATGTAGGTGTATAGAGCAGACAGGTAGATGTAGGTGTACCTGGTCCTTGTCCTGGAACTTCTCTGTGGGGCTGAACTGAAGCAAGCCCATGTAGACCAGCCTCTGCATACTCTCGTGGAAGCTGAAGATGTACTTCCTGTAACACACACAGACACCTCACTGGCTGAGACAAGGACTGAGATGTGTGTGTGTGTGTGTACGTGTGTGTGTGTGTGTGTACCGCTTGAACAGCAGCTGTCTCTGAATCCTGGAGGGCAGGAACCTGATGAGGTAGTGCTGCTTCTCTGGGTCGCTCAGGTACGCGTCCAAGCCTTCTATCTGGAGACACACACACACATACATACATAATACACCCACACACAATTATGAATGTATGCATGTATGTATGCATGCGTGTGTGTGTGTGTGTACCGTGAAGTTGATCTGGATGATCTGGGTGAAGATGGAGAGAGGCAGGCAGAGCAGGGTGTCGGAGGACAGGGCCCAGCCTGGACCAAACTCCTGATGGAGCGGAGAGGGAGGGACGAACCTCCTCCAGGTCAGCTCCTCACTATACACTGGGGACACATAGTACACACTCACATTATATACTCTCACTATACACACACATTATATACACACACACGCACACACACTCACATTATATACTCTCACTATACACACACATTATATACACACACACACACACACTCACATTATATACTCTCACTATACACACACATTATATACACACACACACACACTCACATTATATACTCTCACTATACACACACATTATATACACACACACACACACACACTCACATTATATACTCTCACTATACACTGGGGACACATAGTACACACTCACATTATATACTCTCACTATACACACACACTCACATTATATACTCTCACTATACACACACATTATATACACACACACACATTATATACTCTCACTATACACACACACATTATATACACACACACACACACACATTATATACTCTCACTATACACACACACACACAATATATACACACACACACACGATATACTCTCACTATACACACACACACACACATTATATACTCTCACTATACACACACACTATATACTCTCACTATACACACACATTATATACTCTCACTATACACACACACATTATATACTCTCACTATCCACACACACACACACACATTATATACTCTCACTACACACACATTATATACTCTCACTATCCACACACACACTATATACTCTCACTATCCACACACACACACACACACATTATATACTCTCACTATACACACACACACATTATATAATCTCACTATACAAACACACACACACACACGATATACTCTCACTATACACACACATTATATACTCTCACTATACACACACACACACACACATTATATACTCTCACTATACACATTATATACACACACACACATTATATACACAGTACACAAAATAAAAGAAACACGTATGATATTTTCTCCCCGCCCTCATTATGTTGTTGTCACGGCGGCCTCAGCGTGACCTCTCACCTTTCACATGGGGGTCAAAGTGTCCGAGCTCCGACGAGTCCAGAAACTCTGCCCCTTCCTTCTCCACAAGCGACCTCACTTCCTGCTGGCAGGTGGGGGCGGGCTCCGTGACCGGCTGGGCGTAGGCGGGACCAGCGAGGGGACTGTCTGGCAAGTGGGCGGGGCCAGCGAGGGGACTGTCTGGTGCGTGGGCGGGGCCAGCGAGGGGACTGTCTGGTGCGTGGGCGGGGCCAGCGAGGGGACTGTCTGGTGCGTGGGCGGGGCCAGCGAGGGGACTGGCTGGCGCGTGGGCGGGGCCAGCGAGGGGACTGGCTGGCGCGTGGGCGGGGCCAGCGAGGGGACTGGCTGGCGCGTGGGCGGGGCCAGCGAGGGGACTGGCTGGTGCGTGGGCGGGGCCAGCGAGGGGACTGGCTGGTGCGTGGGCGGGGCCAGCGAGGGGACTGTCTGGTGCGTGGGCGGGGCCAGCGAGGGGACTGTCTGGTGCGTGGGCGGGGCCAGCGAGGGGACTGTCTGGTGCGTGGGCGGGGCCAGCGAGGGGACTGGCTGGTGCGTGGGCGGGGCCAGCGAGGGGACTGTCTGGCGCGTGGGCGGGGCCAGCGAGGGAACTGGCTGGTGCGTGGGCGGGGCCAGCGAGGGGACTGGCTGGTGCGTGGGCGGGGCCAGCGAGGGGACTGTCTGGCGCGTGGGCGGGGCCAGCGAGGGGACTGGCTGGTGCGTAGCGGAGGGGGTGTCCGTAAATGACGTACCACAGGAAGGTGTGGACCAGACGCAGACGATGCATCTTCGGCTGGTACCCCAGACACCTGCTGAGCCCCTTAACTAGGGGGGGGGGCAGAGGAGAGGTGGGGGGGAGAGGAGGTGGGGGGGGGAGGAGGAGGGGGGGGGCAGAGGAGAGGTGGGGGGGAGAGGAGAGGAGAGGAGGGGGAGGAGGAGGGGGGGGGAGGAGGGAGGAGAGGAGGTGGGGAGGAGGAGGGGGAGGAGGGAGGAGGAGGGGGGGGAGAGGAGGTGGGGAGAGGGAGGGAGGAGGAGGGGGGGGAGAGAGAAAGAGATCAGTAGTTTGTGATGATTAACCCGAGTATTCTTAACTACCCATAAGTAGGTGGCTTTTAACTCCCCAACACACACACACACACACACACACACACACACACACACACGCGTACGTACGTACGTACGTACCGGTAGTGGGTTTGTACTTGTCCATCTCCTCCCTACTCTTCTGGAACTTCTTTGTTCTCTTTCCTTTGTTTACCTTCTCTCTCCCTTGCTCCTTCCCTCCCTCCTCCTCCTCGCTCCCTCGCTCCTTCCCCCTCCCCCCCTCCTTCCCTCCCTCCTCTGCCTGAGCCCTGAGAGGGAGGGAGGGAGGGAGGGAGGGAGGGAAAAAAGAATAGGAAAATCAAGAGAACAATCATTCAGAACACAAACTCCTTTATATCCATCCTGTCTTTTCTCCTCCACCCTCTCCTTCTCCTCCCCCCCTCCTCCCCTTCCCTCCCTCCCGCCCTCCCCCCCCCCCCCTCCTTCCCCCCTCCTACCGGGCAGCTGTGTAGGAGCTGGACAGGCGGAAGCGGACCTGCTCTATGGCGCTCTTCACTATGGGGTCAGTCTGAGAGATGGAGGGATGGACTATCAAGTCCACCTGAGGAGAGGAAATGAGGCTTGAATGCATGCTTGTCAATTTACCTGTGTGTGTGTCCCTGTGTGTGTCCCTGTGTGTGTCCCTGTGTGTGTCCCTGTGTGTGTCCCTGTGTGTGTGTCCCTGTGTGTGTGTGTCCCTGTGTGTGTGTGTCCCTGTGTGTGTCCCTGTGTGTGTCCCTGTGTGTGTCCCTGTGTGTGTGTGTCCCTGTGTGTGTCCCTGTGTGTGTCCCTGTGTGTGTCCCTGTGTGTGTGTCCCTGTGTGTGTGTGTCCCTGTGTGTGTGTGTCCCTGTGTGTGTGTGTCCCTGTGTGTGTGTGTCCCTGTGTGTGTGTGTCCCTGTGTGTGTCCCTGTGTGTGTCCCTGTGTGTGTGTGTCCCTGTGTGTGTGTGTCCCTGTGTGTGTGTGTCCCTGTGTGTGTGTGTCCCTGTGTGTGTCCCTGTGTGTGTCCCTGTGTGTGTCCCTGTGTGTGTCCCTGTGTGTGTGTCCCTGTGTGTGTGTCCCTGTGTGTGTGTGTCCCTGTGTGTGTGTGTACCTTCTTGCTGAGGCCATCCTGGATGATGGTGGTGGTGAACATCTTCAGCATGCCCTCCCTGCTCAGAGAGTGGATCAGACGGACGATAGTCTTCTTGCAGCACCTGGTCTTGACCCCCTCCAGCACCTCCGCCTCCCTGATCATCTTCTGCAGCCTGGGAGGAAAGGGAAACATGTTATCCTGCACTGGAGGTCACCCTGCCAACGTTCCCATTTTAAACTACAAATCCCATGAGTCTTTGGTACAAGGAAGCAGGAAGTGCTCACGTGAAGAGCCCCTCGACAATGCGCAGGCTGCGGACGCACTCGATGATCATGTTCTTCCTCCTCAGGAGGCGGTAGGTCTGGTGGTGGCGCTGCACACGCCTGCCCGACCGCGCCCACAGACCAGCACTGGGGGGCTGGGGACCAGAGACCAAGGGGAGGAAGGAGGGAGCCAATGATGTAACAGAGAGGGAGAGGACAGTTAGAAGTCTGTTGAATCCTGCCTCATGTTTGGGTGAGTGTGTGTAGGGAGGATGTGGAGGATGTGCGACTGCATCGCTATGACGACTTACACCTTCAGACACCTTCAGTCTGGGGTCGTCCTCCATGAAAGTGATGCTGTGTTGTGGTTGGTCGGTTTCCATGGTCCCACCCATCCTCTCGTCCAATGACAGACTGGGAGGTGCAGGCCCCTCCCCCTCCTCTCCAGCACTGGGCAGTGACTCCCCCTCTGGAACCTTTCTGTCTGAGGCTGTGGAGGGGGGTGGGGCCTTACCTGATAGACAGATGAAGCAGGAAATCTGGTAAATAATAACTTCTCTCTCAGGTCTCCAACACACATCGGTAGTATCAGTAGTGTGGGAGATTTAGTCTCTAGTATCTAGTATGTAGAACGTAGTAGGTAGTTTGTTATATTTAGTGTGTAGTATTTAGTATGCAGTTTCCATCCTCACTCTTAACAGGAGAGAAGTGAGAGACAGGGAAGTTCAGGGTGGTCTGCTTCAGGAGAGAAGGAAGCCCTTCTCTCCAAATCCCCCTCTTGTTCTTCTCTCCCGCTCCCTCCTTCCCACCACCCTCTCCATCTCGCCCCTCCTCCTCACAGCTGATTGGTGTATCTGCAGCCTGGGGGGTTGTGGGTGAGGCCTCTCTTGAGGGCGTTGTTTTGGATGTCCCCCTTGTCCGGGGGCGTGTGGCCCCTCCATCCCCAGAGGTAGGTTTGGGGGCCACACCCTCCAATGACGGACTTTTGGGGGGCCCTTGTTGTTCAGAGGCAGGTTTGGGGGCCCTGCCCTCCCCAGAGGCAGGTTTGGGGGCCCTGCCCTCCCCAGAGGCAGGTTTGGGGGCCCTGCCCTCCCCAGAGGCAGGTTTGGGGGCCCTGCCCTCCCCAGAGGCAGGTTTGGGGGCCCTGCCCTCCCCAGAGGCAGGTTCGGGGGCCCTGCCCTCCCCAGAGGCAGGTTTGGGGGCCCTGCCCTCCCCAGAGGCAGGTTTGGGGGCCCTGCCCTCCCCAGAGGCAGGTTTGGGGGCCCTGCCCTCCCCAGAGGCAGGTTTGGGGGCCCCTTTCTTCCCAGAGGCAGGTTCGGGGGCCTCTTTCTTCCCAGAGGCAGGTTTGGACCCCCCAGAGGAGAGCAGCTTCTCGTTGCGCTCCTCCTCCTGGGTGAACTGCTGCAGAAGGTGTGATTGGCTGACGTAGCGGTGACTGATGAACTTGGTGGTGCGTTGACGACCCTCATCCTCCATGAAGCCCTGGACACACACACACACACACACATATATATACACACACACATATACATACACACACATTTAGTCATTTAGCAGTCGCTCTTATCCAGACACATTTACATTTATATATAAACACACACACGAGTACACACACCTTGATGACGTTGTTCCTCTGCAGCAGACGGCAGATCATGCGAGACTCCAGCTGACCCACACACATCCTGGAACGCAAGGCACTCTGGGAAAGCCCTTTGGTCCCGCTGGACAGCACTGCAGCAGCCAATCACAGAACAGACACAAAGGACGCACCAATCACAGAACAGACGTGTTTATACAACCAATCACAGGACAGACGTGTTTATACAACCAATCACAGGACAGACGTGTTTATACAACCAATCAGAGGACAAGATAGAAACACACAGGCAAAGAGAAAATGAGTGGGCATCTTCATCAACCCACTCATGTCTGACCAACTAATGAGAGGAGAGCAAACTCAAACGCACCAATCCCATAGGCCTGTGAGATGAGGTCACACTCCATGACCCGCCCCTCGGAGGGGAGGCTCTTCCTGTTTCCTGTTCCATCTTCATCATCGTCATCATCATCCTCCTCAATGAGGACCTCCTTCCTCACGTAGGGTTTCAGCAGCTTCAGACCTCGCACCAGCGACCGGGAACCTGAACACACACACACACATTATATACAACACACACACACACTATACACCCACAGACAGACAGTAGTAGTGTGTACCTCTGGTGGTGAGACAGGGCCCAGTGGAGGGGTTGATCTCCTGCAGGGGAACTTTGACCAGCTGCACCAGCTTGGAGGCCATCATGTACTGGGACACACGCTTGAAGGTCCTGTCATTCACACGCTGCACACACACACACACAATTAACCCTAACTAACACAGCAGTATACACACACACAATTATACACAATTATATAATGATGGAGAGAGGGCTTTTAGATGGGAAGTTCCATTTCAAAAAGTTGCCAGACGGGCTGGTTGACAAAACCAAGGCTGTGTGTACTGATTGTCAGGCTGAGTTTAGTTTTCACCAGAGTACTTCCAGCCTAAAATATCACATGCAAGCAAAGCACACAGCTAGCAACAACAGCGTTCGCTCCGGTAATATACGGCAGACAACACTCACAAAAGAAGCGAGCTGCCCTGTTGTCTGGAAATGTGAACAAACTTGTGTCTGAGCAGCTGGCTTGGGTCAACAAAATAGAAACTATTGTTCAAAATTAAGGCCAATCTGTGGTTGCTTAAGTATTGATTGGTTTTTGTAAGGGCTTCTGACAGTCATGTTTTGTTGAGTGAGATTTGAATATTATGGAGCAGGATATCGTAGTAATGTATTTTATATTCTAGAACAAGTCTGATTTTGTGGATGTTTATTATATATCAGTATAGTTTGTGAGTGAATAAAACTCCCTCACTATTTAAGTTGTGTTCCATCTGAACATATAACAATATGTTGTATGTTCAATATTGTACGTCCTATGTGTGACAATTTTCTCTGGTTATCCTCCAGTTATTTGAGGTTTCACCTCAATAATAGAAAGTTCACCCTTTTAATGTAATTTCACCCCAAAATTTTTTTGGGGGGTAAAATTTGATATGAAATAAATTGGGTACATTTGCGATTAATCGTTTAAATTCGATTGGTCCGGGGTCGATTCGATTACATATTTTAATCGCTTCACAGCCCTAATATAAACACAAACACAGTAGTATACACACACACACACATCATGTGAGGGAGGAGTCTCACCAGCTGGTCTCGGAGGGAGGTGTGGGAGGAGGTGAGGGAGGAGGTGTGGGAGGAGGTGAGGGAGGAGGTGAGGGAGGAGGTGAGGGAGGAGGTGAGGGAGGAGGTGTGGGAGGAGGTGTGGGAGGAGGTGAGGGAGGTGTGGGAGGAGGTGTGGGAGGAGGTGAGGGAGGAGGTGTGGGAGGAGGTGAGGGAGGAGGTGAGGGAGGAGGTGAGGGAGGAGGTGTGGGAGGTGGTGAGGGAGGAGGTGTGGGAGGAGGTGAGGGAGGTGGTGTGGGAGGAGGTGAGGGAGGAGTCTCACCAGCTGGTCTCGGAGGGAGATGAGGGAGGAGGTGAGGGAGGAGGTGAGGGAGGTGGTGAGGGAGGAGGTGAGGGAGGTGGTGAGGGAGGAGGTGTGGGAGGAGGTGAGGGAGGTGGTGTGGGAGGAGGTGAGGGAGGAGTCTCACCAGCTGGTCTCGGAGGGAGATGAGGGAGGAGGTGTGGGAGGAGGTGAGGGAGGTGGTGTGGGAGGAGGTGAGGGAGGAGTCTCACCAGCTGGTCTCGGAGGGAGATGAGGGAGGAGGTGTGGGAGGAGGTGAGGGAGGTGGTGTGGGAGGAGGTGAGGGAGGAGTCTCACCAGCTGGTCTCGGAGGGAGATGAGGGAGGAGGTGTGGGAGGAGGTGAGGGAGGAGGTGAGGGAGGAGGTGAGGGAGGAGTCTCACCAGCTGGTCTCGGAGGGAGATGAGGGAGGAGGTGTGGGAGGAGGTGAGGGAGGAGGTGTGGGAGGAGGTGAGGGAGGAGGTGAGGGAGGAGTCTCACCAGCTGGTCTCGGAGGGAGATGAGGGAGGAGGTGTGGGAGGAGGTGAGGGAGGTGGTGTGGGAGGAGGTGAGGGAGGAGTCTCACCAGCTGGTCTCGGAGGGAGATGAGGGAGGAGGTGAGGGAGGAGGTGAGGGAGGAGTCTCACCAGCTGGTCTCGGAGGGAGATGAGGGAGGAGGTGTGGGAGGAGGTGAGGGAGGAGTCTCACCAGCTGGTCTCGGAGGGAGATGAGGGAGGAGGTGTGGGAGGAGGTGAGGGAGGTGGTGTGGGAGGAGGTGAGGGAGGAGTCTCACCAGCTGGTCTCGGAGGGAGATGAGGGAGGAGGTGAGGGAGGAGGTGAGGGAGGAGTCTCACCAGCTGGTCTCGGGGGGAGATGAGGGAGGAGGTGTGGGAGGAGGAGGTGAGGGAGGAGTCTCACCAGCTGGTCTCGGAGGGAGATGAGGGAGGAGGTGTGGGAGGAGGTGAGGGAGGTGGTGTGGGAGGAGGTGAGGGAGGAGTCTCACCAGCTGGTCTCGGAGGGAGATGAGGGAGGAGGTGTGGGAGGAGGTGAGGCAGGAGTCTCACCAGCTGGTCTCGGAGGGAGATGAGGGAGGAGGTGTGGGAGGAGGTGAGGGAGGTGGTGTGGGAGGAGGTGAGGGAGGAGTCTCACCAGCTGGTCTCGGAGGGAGATGAGGGAGGAGGTGAGGGAGGTGGTGTGGGAGGAGGTGAGGGAGGAGTCTCACCAGCTGGTCTCGGAGGGAGATGAGGGAGGAGGTGTGGGAGGAGGTGAGGGAGGAGTCTCACCAGCTGGTCTCGGAGGGAGATGAGGGAGGAGGTGTGGGAGGAGGTGAGGGAGGAGTCTCACCAGCTGGTCTCGGAGGGAGATGAGGGAGGAGGTGTGGTCGTGGGAGTCCAGCAGAGCGTTGGAGGTGGCTTCCATCAGGATGTCATACTTACTCCTCCTGGGGGGGGGAAAAATAGATAGTATGCATGTGTGCATTCAAGCATGTGTATGTGCTCAGGTGTATCCGTGTGTGTGTCCATATGTGTGTGTGTGTGTGTGTGTGTGTACCGGTCCACGTGGAAGCGAGGGAGCCCCAGCAGGATGGACTGCTGCTGTTGTCCGCTGGGCGTGCGGGTCACATGTGTTTCCATGGTGATCAGGCCGTGCTGGACCAGAGACTTCCTCATGTAGTGCATCTTCCCTGCATCCGTCCTGAGACAATCACAACACACAGTCAGACAGCGTTCACCAGTCTTGTGTGTGTACTTGAAGGAGCAGGTGTGTGTGTGTGTGTGTACTTGAAGGAGCAGGTGTGCAGGTCTCTCTGCAGTTCCCCCTGCCAGCGCCCTCGCCCCACCCTCTCCAGGATGCAGTAGGAGTGGTCCGACAGCTGCAGCTCAGGGTCGCCCTGGGGACCAATCAGAGTCCTGAACCTAACCTGCTGACCTGCCGTCACCACCAGCCGCCTGGCCCACCTACACAACACAACAGAGAAGAGTGAGGAGGAGTGTGTGTTAGGAGTGTGTTAGGAGTGTGTGGGGTGTGTGTTAGGAGTGTGTGAGTGTGTGTGGGGTGTGTGTTAGGAGTGTGTGAGTGTGTGTGGGGTGTGTGTTAGGAGTGTGTGAGTGTGTGTGGGGTGTGTGTTAGGAGTGTGTGGGGTGTGTGTTAGGAGTGTGTGAGTGTGTGTGGGGTGTGTGTTAGGAGTGTGTGGGGTGTGT
Organism: Osmerus mordax; assembly: GCF_038355195.1. Taxonomy (NCBI): domain Eukaryota; kingdom Metazoa; phylum Chordata; class Actinopteri; order Osmeriformes; family Osmeridae; genus Osmerus; species Osmerus mordax. Next base: position 13,285,853 of record NC_090070.1, on the reverse strand, counting down.
GTTAGGAGTGTGAGGGGTGTGTGTTAGGAGTGTGTGAGTGTGTGTGGGGTGTGTGTGGGGTGTGTGTTAGGAGTGTGTGGGGTGTGTGTTAGGAGTGTGAGGGGTGTGTGTTAGGAGTGTGTGGGGTGTGTGTTAGGAGTGTGTGTTGGGAGTGTGTGAGTGTGTGTGGGGTGTGTGTTAGGAGTGTGTGGGGTGTGTGTTAGGAGTGTGAGGGGTGTGTGTGCTCGCACCTCTCAAACGCCTCCTCCAGGGTGATTCTAGGAGTGAGGTCTGCCGTCCTAACATCTCCAGTAACGTCTTTTCTATCCTGGTAGTATAAACAGGACCCCTGGACCCCGGTAGGGTCGTCCACAAGCACGTGCACCGGGTACACGTCCGATTTCCCGTCGAACTGCTGCGCCACCTGAATCCCGGTGTTCGGGTCGATGTCAGCGAACCTGCAGGAAGGGCGACCAAAACAAACTAGCTAGACTGCCAACATGTGTCGACATAATTTGTGGATTGCTAGTTACAGTAGCTAACTACCGATTTGCGGTTGAGGAATTTGTAGGCAGCTACTGCGTTAGATCGTCAATGTTCAGTAGTGTTAAGATTATGTGTGTAGTGACACCGATTGGGAAAACCATCACCTGTCTAACAGGACGACATCTGCCCTCTCCTTCGGCATCTGGTAGAAGTTGACGTCGGCGTTTCTAGCTAGAGACTTCCACAGGAATTCTTTGGTGCACGTGTCCAGACTGAGGCCAAACGGCGGCTTCCTCGACTCCAGACGAATCCAGAGAGACGGGAGGGTTATACCGTCCAGCCCCTCCAGAGCCACCTCGTCCAGGAGAACTACCAGCGCATCCATTGTGGCCCTGCTAGATAGTTTACTAAACCCTGTAGTAGCTAGCTAGCTTGCTAGCTTGCTGGCTTTGTTCTTACAATATTCCGTTTAAGATTAAGAATAGCTGCTCATACTTGTATAAAATAACGGTCTTGTCCCGGCAAGTCTCTCAGTGCATACGTGCACTTCATCTTTCATTCGTGTAATCGTATAAACTTATTATTGTCAAATTAGCCCCGAGAAACGTGTATTCCGAGTCAACCGAACTTACCGAATGTGTTCATGATTGTTGACGTTTGTGAACCGACCTTCGTTTTGAAATCCAGGGTAGGCTGTTGTGTGCGGTTTTCCTGCTTCAGCTTCACACTTAAGTCGGAAGAGAGAACTCCGCCCGCTCTAGTTGCTCCGGAACACAGAACGTGCGTACCAAAGGTTTCAACTTTGACCTTGCGGCGTACGTCACATGTGCAGGTTGTGAAGCGTCCTCGAGAAGACACGAGGTGGCGCGGTCGGGTCACACTCGCTCGTTTTTTTAAATTAGTTTTTGTTGAACTAATTTGCTCCTATTCACAAAAACCAAACTAATCCTGAATCTGGGATTGTGATCTCAGCTATGTTGCGGTGACTACCTACTCCACGACAACATATTAAACTTCTGTTAACAGATAAGTAGGCTATTTTATTCATCCAGACGAAATTGATATTTAAGTATTGTGCTATAACATATCAACGTGAATACAAAAAAAATAAAATAATGTATACCCCCGCCCCCCCATATGAAATGTCGGTAATATTCTGTAAACAGCATGGTGGTGTAGCTACACACACGCGCACAGCTTGGTATTTATCCAACAGTTCTTTATTATCCAAGTACCTTGTTAAAAAGTGGCCCTGCATCCCACACGGCGCCATCTTACAAAATAAACACCAATCAGCGCACTGTTGCCGGGCAGGTTTGGAGGACACATGAAATATGAGAATGTACATATTTACAGGAGGAAGAATCCAGACACGGATGATAATCATGATCAACAACAACAACGTGATGACCCCGCTTGTTAACAATAAAAACATTGTGACCACGGGGGTGAGGTGAAGGGAGGAGGTGAGTACATGTGAAGGCTTTTAACTTAGGACGTAAAAGGCACTGCTTTTAAATTGAACAGATACGTGGTCATAATCACTGACACTTGTTCGGTAATACGATTAATAATAATAATAATAATAATCTTATTAAAAACAACCCCCCCTCCTCTGTTCCAGATTGTTCTAATATGGGGGAGGGCGGCGGCATAAATAGTGGATTTGAAAGGGCGGGGAGGTTTAGAAACAACACAGACAACACGATAGCCCGTCGTCACGGTGACGACGTCCCCAGCAGCCAACATGCTTGTCAGGAATGGAAACATCCACTTCCTGTCAGGAATAAACCACTTCCTGTCTTTAAACTGTCATAACGGGAGGGGGGACGACAGGTGATTCATGATTCATTGGTTAGTTACAAACAGCACTGACACACACAAACACTTGTCACTATGGAGACAGGTCTACATGGTCTTTGGTTGTGTCAGGCATTCAGGCTCAGAGAGGAGAGGGAGGGAGAGGAGGAGAGGGATGGAGAGAGAGAGAGTGCGCTCTGACACAGACTAGGCAGAGTTGAGGGCAGGAAGAAGATTGGAGGTGTTCTAGAACCTTGTGGAACAAGCAGGTCCACTGGGAAGGTTCTAATGTTAGAACAGTGGGAATAGAGAGAGAGGGAGGGAGAGGAAGAGCGAGAGGAGGTCCGTCCTGAAGAGACTTAAGCACGCAGGTTCTGGTTAGTCAGAACTACAGAAGAGTACCTGAGTACACACGCATCCCTCCAGAAACTACAAACATGGTGGACACTGGCTAGGGGATGACCTGTTCTTCAGTCTGAATGCCTGGCGTAGCATCAGAAGTCTGTAGTTTTAGAGGTTGGTTCCCGTCGCTACAGGACAAAGCTGTTGTCTCGGTAACAAGGCATTGGGCTGGGTTCCATTCCAAAAAAACCACTCATTCCTTCCCTTATTTGACCACTGGCCTATCTTCCTCTCTCCCTTCCTACACCCCCCCCCCCTCTCCTCCCCTTCTCTCCTCTGACAGAAGGGAGATGACCTACATCTTTCACTTCTCTCCCTCTCTCTTCCTCCCTCCCTCCTTAGTTCCCCAACAGAAACGTCTCTCTCCTCTCGTCTTCTCAGCTTTTATCTGACTCATCCTCCTCTTCTTCTTCTTCTTCTTCTTCTTCTTCTTCTTCTTCTTCTTGCTTCCGAGGTTCCACTTCCTGTTTCCTGTTCAGTCAACCTTCTCCACCTTTCCCACAATCTTCTCCTCGTAGATGGGCAAGATGGCGTCATCTTCCTTCACCTCCTCGAACACCACTCCGCAATCAAACTCATCACTCACTCTCTTGAAGTAGAACCTAGAGGAGAGTGGGGAAGGATGGAGAGAGAGGGGGGAAGGATGGAGGGAGAGGGGGGAAGGATGGAGGGAGAGGGGGGAAGGATGGACGGAGGTAGAGGGGGGAAGGAGGGAGGGAGGGAGAGGGGGGAAGGAGGGAGAGTGGGGAAGGATGGAGGGAGGGAGGGGGTTAGAAGGATGGAGGGAGGGAGAGGGTTAGAAGGATGGAGGGAGGGAGAGGGTTAGAAGGATGGAGGGAGGGAGGGAGAGGGGGAAAGGATGGAGGGAGAGTGGGGAAGGATGGAGGGAGAGTGGGGAAGGATGGAGGGAGGGAGAGGGGGGAAGGATGGAGGGAGGGAGAGGGGGGAAGGATGGAGGGAGGGAGAGGGGGGAAGGATGGAGGGAGGGAGAGGAGGGAAGGATGGAGGGATTGATGGAGAAAGGTTATGATCGGAAAAGGCTACAATATGTATACAATACAATATTTATAGATTATATTTTATTTAAGATATACAGTTAGGTCCATAAGTATTTGGACATTGACACAATTTATCATTTTGGCTCTGTATACCATTTACATTTAGTCATTTAGCAGACGCTCTTATCCAGAGCGACTTACAGTAAGTACAGGGACATTCCCCCCGAGGCAAGTAGGGTGAAGTGCCATGCCCAAGGACACAACGTCAGTTGGCATGACCGGGAATCGAACTGGCAACCTTCGGATTACTAGCCCGATTCCCTCACCGCTCAGCCATCTGACTCCCACCACAATGGATTTGAAATGAAACAATAAAGATGTGCTTTAAGTGCAGACTTAAAAAGGGGGGGGCCACATATAAAATGTATTGTAATTCCTACACCGTTCACCTGATTTGGATGTAAATACCCTGAAATTAAAGCTGAAAGTCTGCACTTAAAGCACATCTTGATTGTTTCATTTCAAATCCATTGTGGTGGTATACAGAGCCAAAATGATGAAAATTGTGTCAATGTCCAAATACTTATGGACCTAACTGTATGTATATATATATATATATCAAAATAATTTTGGGCTATTACTTATATATGAATACTGTCAAAATAATTTTCATATATAAGTAATAGCCCAAATTTATTTTGACAGTAATAGTATTGACTGTTACATTATGTATATAAACAGTATCCTGATTATTATGTTATTGTTTTAAACATAGTAATAACAGTATTATACATGTTCACAGTACTCTCTCCATCTTCCTAGCAACCAACACCACACCCCGCAACCCCGTTCCCGTGGCGACGACCCCTCACCTGTAGCCTCCCTTCTTGGTGAGCAGCTCTTTGAACTGGCCCAGCGTGACGACCCGCCCCCTGACCGAGGTCCGGTACGGGATTGGCTCCCCACAGAAGTAGTACGCCACCGTCACATTCTCATTGGCCGGCCGCTTGGCAGACTTGTGTCTGATGGGAGAAGCCAAAACAGAACACATTCGTTTACACACACACACACTTACCCACTGCCGGCCATGCACACCCACAAACCCATTCATACACACACATCCTAGCTCTCTCCAACACACCACCCCCACAGCTCTCTCTAACACACACACACACACATTCTAACACACACACACACCTCTGTTTCTGCTGGCCCTGGGCGCTCCTCCTCCTCTCCTCCTCCAGCCTGCGGCGAGCCTCCTCCAGCTGGGTGAGAGGGTTGGGGGCGGGGTTGGGGGGCATGGTGGGGTCCTGGATGAAGGGGTGAGAGGGCATGACCCCCGGGTGGGGGTGAGAGGTCACGACCCCGGGGTTCCGGAGCTGGGCGCTGACCCAGGGGTGCACGGCTCCCGGGCGCTCCACGGAGACGGGGCGGGAGGAGGAGGAGGAGGAGGAGGAGGGGGGGTCGCCCTTCCTGCTGGAGCCGCCTGCACTGCTGCTCCTAGAGGAGAGAGAGGGGATTACAGAGAGTTATACAGAGCCCTGGTTTGTATGTGTGTGTGTGTGTGAGTGTGTGAGTGTGTGTGTGCGTCTCACCCGTGTGTGTTCTTCTTGTGTCTTAATGCCTCCCCCTCCATCATCCATTGGAGGATCTTCTGGTTCCTCTCCAGATCGTCCAATGGGCTCTGAGTATCCAGGCCTCGCCCCTCCTCACCAGACTCCACCTTCTTGGAGGGTCGTTTCGACAACGTGCTGCCCTTACTGCTGCACACACACACCACACACACCACACACACACACACCACACACACACACAGCAATGGTCATACACAGATCTCAACCGTTCAGAGACTAAAGGAGACCTCGTCCATCCCCTCCCCGTCCCTGTTACTACAGCAACTCAGTTCTCACCCGTATCCCAGCATGCCCTCCACGGTGCCGTCGGCATAGTTACGACCCCTCCCTGCGTAGTGGTGGGCGTCGCCATTCCAGACAAATTGGCCCCTAAGCCCCGCCTCCTCCGAGGATCTAGCCACGCCCCCTGGAGCGTGGTGGTAGTTGTGCTTGTGGTGAAACACACCTGGACACACACACACAGGGTGAAGGGTTAAACTGGGATCTCTGTTTTCAGATTTGAGGTGAATAAAACTTCAAATGTATATAGAAATGTAGCGCAAGAGAGGGTGTGTATGGTGTGTGAGAGTGTGTGTATGGTGTGTGAGTGTGTGTGTATGGTGTGTGAGAGTGTGTGTATGGTGTGTGAGTGTGTGTGTATGGTGTGTGAGAGTGTGTGTATGTGTGTATGGTGTGTGAGTGTGTATGGTGTGTGAGTGTGTGTGTATGGTGTGTGAGTGTGTGTGTATGTGTGTATGGTGTGTGAGTGTGTATGGTGTGTGAGTGTGTGTGTATGGTGTGTGTGTGAGTGTGTGTGTATGGTGTGTGAGAGTGTGTGTATGGTGTGTGTGTATGGTGTGTGAGTGTGTGTGTATAGTGTGTGAGTGTGTGTGTATGGTGTGTGAGTGTGTGTGTATGGTGTGTGAGTGTGTATGGTGTGTGAGTGTGTGTGTATGGTGTGTGTGTGAGTGTGTGTGTATGGTGTGTGAGTGAGTGTGTGTGTATGGTGTGTGAGTGTGTGTGTGGTGTGTGAGTGTATGGTGTGTGAGTGTGTGTGTATGGTGTGTGAGTGTGGTGTATGGTGTGTGAGTGTGTGTGTATGGTGTGTCAGTGTGTGTGTATGGTGTGTGAGTGTGTGTGTGTGTGTATGGTGTGTGAGTGTGTGTGTATGGTGTGTGAGTGTGTGTGTATGGTGTGTGTGTGAGTGTGTGTGTGTGGTGTGTGTGTGAGTCTCACCCGCTCCCACAGCAGCATTGTCTCCTCCCTTCTGCCCCGCCCTGTGCCCCCTGCCCCCCACCCCCCCCCGGGGGTACGACCCTGCGACACCCCCGTCAGGCGAGCGAGACTTGGGGGAGGGGCGTCCCGTGGTCGCCCCCGGCGACTGGCCCCCGGGCGTCCTCATGACCCTCTGCACGTGCTCGTCCAAGATTGCCTCCGGGTTGTCCTCGTGGTCGTCATGGTAACCGCCCGTCTCCGAGTAGCGGGCTCCGTAGAGGGGCGGGAGGGAAGAGGGGGGGAGGGGCTTGTTGCCGTGGCTCGTCAGCGTGGTTGCCATGGAAACGTCAGCGTCGTCACCCTCCTCTTCCTGTTGGAGTCAGGAACACATGCAAACAAGAAATATCAACTAAGGTTGAAAACATCTTAGTTTCCCATCATTGTGGGGATCAAGAACATATCTTCTTCTTAAACAAGGCCACACACAGGTCCTTTCAGATACACACACACACCCTCTCACACACCCTCTCACACACCCTCTCACACACCCTCTCACACACCCTCTCACACACCCTCTCACACACCCTCTCACACACCCTCTCTCACACACCCTCTCTCACACACCCTCACACACACCCTCTCTCACACCCTCTCTCACACACCCTCTCTCACACCCTCTCTCACACACCCTCTCACACACCCTCTCACACACCCTCTCACACACCCTCTCTCACACACCCTCTCTCACACCCTCTCTCACACACCCTCTCTCACACACCCTCTCACACACCCTCACACACACCCTCACACACACCCTCTCTCACACACCCCCTCTCACACACCCTCTCTCACACACCCTCCCTCACACACACCCTCACACACACCCTCACACACACCCTCACACACACCCTCTCTCACACACCCTCCCCCTCCTGCTCACCAGACGGACCCTCCTCAGCCTCTCCTCCAGGCGCTCCTGGGCCTCCCTCTCTCTCAGCACCGTCTGCAGACGTCTGATCAGGTCGGCAGCAAACCTCTCTGGCTCTACCTGGACGTCCTTTGGCATGCGGTACGTGCGCTACACACACACACACACACACACAGTGCCAGACAAAGTATTAATCACTCCATCATAACGAGGAATGATAGGGTTAGGTTTGTGTGTGCGTGTGGGTGTGTGTGTGTCGGTGTACTCACTGGTATGTGAGGTAGAGGAACGCGCCCGTTGGCTTTTACACTGTCATGCATCTCTCTGCGATGATGCTTCCGATGATACCGGTATGGTGGAATCCCATCCCTGCAACACACACACACACCATTCAGCAAGACATGCTTACAGGCTGCTGTAAGGAGAGTGTGTGTGTTCTTACAAGCTGCTGTCTGTCAGGGACAGTGTGTGTGTTTGTGCTTACAGGCTGCTGTCGGTCAGGGACAGTGTGTCTGCGTCGCTGGACATGCTCTGCTGCTCGCTGTCGTTAGCGCTGGTTGCCGGGGCGTGTGCGTACCCCATATTGACATAGTAGGGGTTCACCGGCTCCCTCCAGGACCTGGGGGGGGGGGGGTAGATACACACACTGAGAGAGTGAGGGTGGAGAGAGACACACAGAGAGAGACAGAGACACACAGAGACAGAGAGACACACAGAGAGAGACACAGAAAGAGAGAGAGACATGGCTACACCCACCTGTCCACCCATCCAGTCTCATGCGTCCTCTTATTGGTCAAGGTCCTCTGGGGGGCGGTTTCCATCAGCAGCATGTGAGTCAGCCGATTGGCTGGAGTGTCCCCAGACTCCTCTTCCTCCTCCTCCTCTTCCTCCTCCCCCCCTGCATGTCCGTTTCTGGACACACACACACACACACACGCAGTCACCTCAGGATAACCACGTCTGACAGCTCAGAACTGATCAAATAGAAATAGAACACGCCTGTCCCCCTCACAGAACACGCCTCTCCCCCTCACAGAACACGCCTCTCCCCCTCACAGAACACGCCTCTCCCCCTCACAGAACATGACTCTCCCCCTCACAGAACACACCTCTCCCCCTCCCCTCACAGAACACGCGGTGACGGACCCACCTCCACTCCACGTCCTCGGTGAGGGTGGGCAGGTAGCCGGGGGGCCGGGGGCTCTGCTCACTGGGGGGCCGGGGGCTCTGCTCGCTGGGGGGCTTGGGGCTCTCGCCCCCCGTCCTGGTGTACTCCAGGTACACGTCTGACTTGAGGAACAGAGGGTATGTGTTCTCCTCCATGGTGGTCTGGATCTCTGTCTGGGCCTGGACACACAGAGACACAGACACACACGGAGAGACACACACACATGGAGAGACACACACACACGGAGAGACACACACACACAGATAGACACACACACAGATAGACACACACACAGATAGACACACACACACAGAGAGACACACACAGAGAGACACACAATTATTGATTCGATTCTTGGCTAGAACATTGAAACACAGGGACATTCTAGAACAGTGATACATTCTAGAATCCAGCTCAGATTTCCAGATTGATCAATGTTCTAGAACATGTTCCAGATCCATAGTGATGAGATCCAGGATCACAGATCTATCTCTTTCACAGACAGACACCCCTAACTGGACCAGGGCTCAGGGGTGAAAGGTCAGGGGTGAAAGGTTACCTGCTCGAACATGGAGGCGTCGGGTGCCAGGCGGACCACACAGTCCCTGATGAAGCTCTTGGTGGCGGGTTTGATCTGGCGCGCCACAATCCCGCCCCCATCCTGCACGTACTTCCTGTAGATGGCCTTTGCCAGCTTGGGCCTCTTCTCCTGATTGGCCGTCTTGCGGAAGCCACTGCAGGCGAACCAGAAGTCCAGCAGGTCGGCGCAGCCCTCCTGCCGCAGGAAGCTGCGGAACAGCTGAATCCCCTCCTGGTCGTCCAGCAGCGAGTGCAGAGACTCCGCCCACTTCAGGTAGGGCGGCGTGGGGGAGGCGGAGCCTTCGGGCTCGTAGCCCAGGTCCAGATCGGGGCGGCGGGGCGTGGCGGACGGGGGGTCCCGGTAGAGGTCGGCCTTCGAGGGGGGGTGGTAGAAGGAGGGGAGGGGGGGGCGGCCGTGGCTGGGGGGGGTGAGGGAGCCCCCACCCCCCCCCTCCTCTCCCGGTACCGGGGGCCTAGGGGCGTCCTCGGTGAAGGGGGCGTGGCCCTCCAGCACGCTGCCCCGGTAGCCAATCCCTGGCATGTCTCTGACGGCGCTCATGTCTTATTGGTTGGCTAGCCGCAGACGGGCCCTTGGGGGCGTGGTCAGTTGTGCTCCTCTTCTACCGAACCTGAGTGGTGTTCTCCCTGAAGGAGGAGAGGAGGAGGACATTAAGGAGAGGGGAATGCGAGGAGAGGAGAGCGGTGATAGGCGGAGCAGACTAAGGAGAGGAGAGAGGGGTGAGAGGAGCAGATTAAGGAGAGGAGAGAGGGGTGAGAGGAGCAGATTAAGGAGAGGAGAGAGGGGTGAGAGGAGCAGATTAAGGAGAGGAGAGAGGGATGACACTGGGAGTTGAGCCTGAAAGGAATCCCATGAAGAAAGACTACAAGAGGGATGAAGGAGGAGAGCAGAGGAGAGTGGGAATAGCAGGCTGAAATATACCAGTGAGGAGAGAAGAAAGCTAAACAGAGGAGGAAGGGAGGAGGGCAAGTTGAGCAGGATGAGTGTGTCTAACCAGGGTTATCAACTCACTGAAGAAATTTAGCTAGCCAGCTACTCAACTATCCCACACACAACAGTTAGCCAGCTAGCACACTAGCAAGCCGGCTAGCTATCTGGAAACATGTTAAGAGACAATGGCCATCTTGCTAGCTGTGATTTAGAACCGTATTTACTACTGTAACAATGACTTCTATGAGTAACAGTGGACATTTCTAGAACATTTGGTGCTAGATCTCCTGACGATCTGTACATCATCACGTGAGCTAACAGCTAGCCGGCTAAAGCCATCCAAAAGCAAAACAACGACCAACAGCACCAACAGTACATCTAACCAAGCCGAGACAAGTTGTCACTAGATAGTAGCTAAGCTAGCTGGCTGGCTAGCAATAAACAATGCACTTCAACGTAAAAGACGATGGTCGACTATTCGGCTAACGACTTTGATAGCGACCAGCGCTTTGAAGTGGGTCCCATTCATGCTGGCTGTGGTGAAGACGGTGGGGGGAAGGGTACACACACTGGGTACACCAACAAACTCTACAGCCGCACAAGACGGGCCTTTCCTTCAAAAACACTTTAGCTCGCTGGCTAGCAACACAACACATAACTAACTCGGACAGACTTGCTGGTTTAGCGACACGATTCGTAGCCTCACGCGTTAACGCTTACAACGCGAAGGGGTTGCTTGGTCAATCAGAGGTGGTAATAACGAAATATCCTTCGATTCGGGATCAGACAAACCCAAGAAAGCGAGGGCACGTTTTACCCCGCTCAGCGCGAGCTAGCAAACCCCCCTAAAGTATCTTGATATAAAAGTGTCCGTCATACCGTATCTGAATGCCGGCTCCCCTTACACAACACCGGGGATCCTGCGGTGAAAAACGATCTCCAAAACGCGGCATAAGGACAGGTTTGTGTTGTTAAATATGGACGAAAACAAGCCGCTGTCTTGTCCTCAACTCCCCATGGTAGCACCGACACACTCAGACGGAGTTGGAGAGAATACGTGCGTTCCGTGCGTGAGTGTGTTGGTGGTACAAGGCGCGAGCTCAACAGCGACGTGGGCCGGTACGAGTGGTACACTGCAACGACCGCAAGAACACCGGAATGTACAGTATCTCGCTACGAGAACTTAAGTTTCCCAGTAGACTCGGCTACCTGACAAGTAAATAAATAAGACAAACAAAAACAACACCATAGTACTTATCTCTAATCACAGAGACAACGATGTAACTTTATTATTGTTGACTACCGAATTCATGTCCTAAAGACGTGACAATAATTTACATTTTTTATCAAGGTAAAATTGAAGAAACCGAACATTGCCGTACCGTTGAACACGGATATCTAAAGTTTAATTACGAAAGTCCTTCAGTGATTTGTTTATAAGACTCGAAAGCCCATTATCCCAAAACATCCATAGAACAATTAAAATATTATGAAATCCTACTCCTTCATTCTAACACTCGCTCAATCAAAAGTAATTCCGTATACCGCGAGAGAGGGAGCAATAGAGGGAACGAGAGAGAGAGATAGAGAGTGAGTGAGAGATCTATCTACCTTTCAGTTCCTGCCTTTCTGGCCACCACGCGCGAAGCCCATCTCCGGTGTGCAATGAGTGACAGGAGGACAGCGCTCGCCGCATGCTGCTGTCAGCGCCAGTCACGCGCCAGGGTTGTCGTCATGTCAGTCAAAGTGAGCATCGACCTGTGAGGGGTTGGAGAGAGGAGAAAGGGAGAGAGAGAGAGAGAGAGATGGAGGAGGGATGGACGGAGAGGGGAGAGGGAGAGAGACTTTGTAGTCAGTCAGTTCTACATCACTCAGAATGACAACCAATCAATCTAAGGAAGTAATCGACATGCCATGTGGCCTGCTTGTCTGTCTGCCTGTGTGTCTGCCTGTCTTGCTGATACCTGTCTACCTGTCTACCTGTCTGTGTGTCATGGTAATGGTCTGAGTGGATTAGAAGATAAGAAAAGAGGAGAGGAGAAGAGAGGAGAGAACAAAAATGACTTGTGATACCTGTGAATTTGTCCCTCTTCTGCATGTTGTGTCATGACATCACAGGATGTTGTCAGGCAGGTGGGCGTGGCCTGTGAACACACCTGAGCTGGAGTTGAAAATACACAGGAACCAAGAGAGAGAGGAGGATTAGAGAGAGGGATGAGAGAGGTGGAAGGAAGCTAAGAAGAGAGAGAGGGGGATGAACTTGACCTTTTGGATGTCTTAACTGTGGGTGGGGGCCTGGAGGTGGTCATGAATCAGTGATGACAGTGTGTGTGTGTGTGTGTGTGTGTGTGTGTGAGAGAGAGAGTGTGTGAGAGAGAGTGTGTGTGAGAGAGATTGTGTGTGAGAGAGAGTGTGTGTGTGTGTGAGAGAGAGAGTGTGAGAGAGTGAGAGAGAGAGAGAAAGAGAGAGAGTGTGTGTGGGTGTGTGAGAGAGTGTGAGTGTGAGAGAGTGTGAGTGAGAGAGAGAGAGAGTGTGTGTGTGTGAGAGAGAGTGTGAGAGAGAGAGTGTGTGTGTGTGTGTGTGTGTGAGAGTATGTGTGTGTCCTAGGGGAAGGTGGTCAGGATCCCCTTGCTGGAGAAAAGGTCACCCCACAGGGGAGAGACAACACACACCTGGTCTCCTGCTCCTCAAGGATGTGTGTGTGTGCTTATTATTCTTCACGTTATACTTGTCTTCCCATGCACACGCACGCACGCACACACATACACACACACACACACACACACACACACGGGCACAGACACCTTACTCCTCTTAAATGTAGTGATGCCTATGGGAGAGACACATTAGTATTCATGAGTGTGTGTGTGAGAAAGAGAGAGAGTGTAACATGATTATATTGTCTATATAGCATGAGTCACATTCTCACAAACTAGGCAGAAGGTCATTATAGAACAGGGTTGTAAAACACTCTAGAACAGTAGGTCAATGGGTTCTAGAACACCAGGCAGAAGGCACATTCTAGAACGTTCTACAGGAGGTTCATTCCACAGAGTTCTGGCAGTGGTCGTGATACTGCAACCATTAGCCACCATGATCACTATCACTCAGGAAATATACAGTCCTGGCTGACTGGGGCCAGGTGTGTGTGTGTGTGTGTGTGAGCGTGTGTCGTAAATGCGGCACTACAAACCTAACCCAGGGCCAACTCATTATGACCCTTGACGGGTAACCATGGCGACGTTGATACGTGACAGGCCGGCTCTGGCGGCACCTCAGAGATAACAACACGGAACTCTGATGACTTCATCAGGAAGCAAAGTACGTTGGAGCATTACGGAGCATGACGTACTGTACATTTATACCTACATATAGATTTATATATTATATTTGATTAGTTTATGTTTCAGAAATATAAATACTTTATTGTTTGTCCTCCGTTTTTGCCTCCTACTTCTCATCAATGCTCTTTGGTGGTTGACCTTTTGGCAACTTACAAAAAATGTCTGTGTGAGAAATGCATGATTAGCCCAAACTATCATGTCTGATGTCTGTGATGTGACTGACAAGGGGAGCAGGTATATATACTGGGGAGGGTGATCACAACAGACACCAGCTGGGTGGAGACCAAGGAGAGCAGGGAACCAGGAACCAGGAGAGAGAGAAAAAACCAGGAGTGGAACACACAACCAGGGGAAAACTGGGAAAAACGACAGAATAACCAGGGCCGCGACACCAGCTGCCAGATTAAAGCAGATTTTCTCTGGCAGCAAGATAGCCCAGTAATCTTATATTTACTTCCCCGTTGTTGTGATTTCTAGGGACCAAATTAGCAACAATTAGCAAGCTAACAGTGGAGAGCAGCTGAGGAAACCGCCTGTCAAGACGCAGCCCAGCGTCTGTGGAGAGCCCGGGTCCTTTGTTCCAGCTGGGCACATTTAGGCGTCTGCATGAAGCCTGTCTCAAACAGGCTTATCCCCTCGCCCTCTCCCACACAAAGCCCTCTCCAGGAGCTGAAAGCAGGAGTGACATCTTCATTATGACCCTCAGAAAGAGAGGTAGAGGAGGGGGGGAGGGATTAGCGCACTTAAAAATAAATATGGAAGATGGTCGTTTTTTAAAGAGAGGTCTGGCCTCTCTCCCTCTCTCTTTTTCTCCTGTTCTCTTTATCTCCTCTCTCCTCCTCTTCTCTCGCTGTCCTCATGTTCCCTCTTTCTCTCCTCTCTCCTCCTCTTCTCTCGCTGTCCTCATGTTCCCTCTTTCTCTCCTCTCTCCTTCTCGTATCTTCCTCCTCCTCTCTGCCTACTGTGGACCGAGGAGGAGGAGGGTGGGGAGGAGGAGAGGCCTGCTAGTCATGTGATGGCACAAAACAAGGATGAAGGACCGGATGAACTTGGTCATTCATCCTCCCTCCCTCCCTCTCCCTCTGTCCATCCTCTCTCTCTATAGATCATAAACTCTCAACTTAGCAAGGTGACAAGAAAACACATTATTTCTTTCTTTCTCGCTGGCATCAGAGCAGAGACCTCTGTGTCAATCCCATCCATCCCTCCTTCCATCCCTCCCTCCTTCCAGCTCTCCATTCACCCCCTGCTCTATCTCTCCCTCCCTCTCTCCCTCCCCACTCCTCCCATCGAGGCTTTGTGCTGAGGAGAATATAACCTCTCCAACATGGCCGCCATCTTCTCCAACTGGATTAGCCACACTGGATTATCCACTGGGCTCCTGCTGCTTATTCAAACATTGTTTCACGTCAGATAAAGAGAGGGAGGGAGTTACCTACAGAAAGACTTCCTTCCCAGACACTCGTCTAAAACGTGAAAAAGGTTTTCTGTGTGTCAAGGAGACGGTGGGACTGGGAAGATGAGGGGGACGACATCGAAGGGATGTCTGATTCCAGGAAGATAGGAGGGTGGAGGGATGGAGGGTGGAGGGAAGAGTGGGGGGATGGGGGAAAGGAGGGGGGGAATGGAGGGATGTCTAAACAGAAAACAGCCCAGTCCTCAAAGGCCAAAATCAGCATGAAAGCGTCTTGATCTTTGATACGACTCTTCAACACACACACACACTCCCGTCATTACACACACTTCTCATCAAACACACACACTCTCCTGGCCGTCAAAGCAATTGATGTGGTGTCTTTGATGAGGCCTGCAAGCAGCAGAGGTCTGCCGCCGCAGAAAGGAGGATGAAAGAAAGAAAGATGAAATGGTGTAAATCGTTAGACGAAAGAGAGACGTCCTAACAGACGTGTGGTTGGACGGCGAGGGGTGTCTGCCGCGACGGCGCCAGCAAACGGTAAACGGTGCGGACTTACCGTGGCGGGGCGTGGGCGCGAGGCGGAGGAGGTCCGGTTGCTCGTCATCCCGTTAAACCGGCCGCAACGCCAGCAGTCACGGCTTGGCCGGTCGCCGTGGTGATGGGACGGTCTGGAGAGCGAGGGACGTCCTGTGGAGGTCTCGGGCGCCATCTTGTCTCTGTTGTGTTGACGATCCGCCCCTCACCCTCTCCTCACTCACTCCCTCCCTCGCTCGCTGTCGTATGCTATGACATCATCACGCAGGGGTATCGACGAACATCAAGGACTTCTGCGCAAGAGTGTGTGTGAGTGTGTGTGACTGTGAGTGTGTGTGTGTGTGTGTGTGTTTGAAGGTAAATATGTAAAGAAAGGGTATTGTGCGTCCTTCCTCACCCAGCAGGGCCCCCATTACTAAAGATGGATTATTAACACACACACACATCAGACCGTCAGCAGAATGGACGGCCAACAGATGCCCCCCTGCTGTGTCTGGTCTGTTTGATCTACCTCTCCTCTCTCTCTCTCTCTCTCCTCTCTCTCTAACGCTCCTCTCTCTCTCTCTCTCTCTCTCTCTCTCTCTCTCTCTCTCTCTCTCAGCAACAGCTGGTCTGCTCCTCTATTAGTGGCTGAGTGGCCCCTGGTCTGACATGGCTGTCAGGGGCCCCCAACCCAGGACAGCTGATGTCTACGTGAGAGAGAGCGAGCCAGAGAGAGAGAGAGTGTGTGCGTTGAGGACAGGCAAAGCCTACCCAGAGGGAAAATCTCCTTTTTCAAACTTTAAATCACTGTGACAGAAAGAAACCGCCACTTCAACATTTCGAGTCTGTGAGTTTTGTCTCAAATAATCACTACACTCATTCCCAATCAGTATAGCATAAAAGTACTCCCCACAATCAGAGAACCACAATCCGGCAGTGGCTGGCAGTTTATATTTAAAAATACTAAGCAATCGTCAAGGTAAAACATTTTACCACTTAATAAATTATTCCTTAATAAATTATATTTCAGTATTTAACCCTTGTGCTGCCTTCGGGTCACATGACCCAAAGGTTCACAACGAACCATCGTTGTGTTTACCCAATACAAAAACAAATAAATAGCATTTTCTTTGAACCTTCGCAATGTGGGGGGTCTGAGACACCCCAACGGTTAAAAGAAATGCTTCACTTTGTTTTTGAATGCGGTAAAGTTGTCGCAATACGACGGTGGGTCACAATGTGTGATGGGTCAGAATGACCCGAAGATAACACAAGGATTAAGAAAAGAATCCTCAGTATCCTCACGAGGCTGCAGCGGGAAGCTCGGCGCGTGAGCTCGGCGCGTGAGCTCGGCGCGTGAGCTCGGCGCCTGAGCTCGGCGCCTGAGCTCGGCGCCTGAGCTCGGCGCGTCAGTTCCTTCACTAATCTACAGTATCAACAGTTCAGTAGCGGCGATACGGAGATAACGCACGTCCACAGCTAAATGAAAAACCACGAGCGGCGGCGTGGGTTCTATCAGTCGGCGGTTTTACGGTCCTCCGACAAAAGCGCTGGACTCTGGACTGAGTTCGGCACCTGTTGCCGGCATCTACAGTCACGTGCTCCCAGGAAACAACGACACGACCACGCCAACTCTACCGGACTCAATCAAAACAAAAAACAGCAGTAGGCCTTATCGCAGTGGAGCCTTCACGAGATGTTCCTGGTATTCATTTCCCTCTCTGAAGTCTGGGCTGTGTAAACCTAGCGGGCGGGTTAGCTGACGAGCAAGGCCTAGTCGGGGGGGATTAGTGACGCGAAGTTGAGACATTATTCACACTGGTGAGTGTGTGCGTGTGAGTCAGCAGTCTCCAGACCAGATTGTGAAGACCAGATTTGTGAAGACGAGTAATTTACGTTGAAGACATTTTATAATCCTTTAGACAGCAGTCTGTCATGAAGCTAACACACCTAGCAGACTCAAACTACTGTCTCTCTCCCCCCTCTCTCTCCCCCCTCTCTCTCCCCCCTCTCTCTCCCCCCTCTCTCTCCCCCCTCTCTCTCCCCCCTCTCTCTCCCCCCTCTCTCTCCCCCCTCTCTCTCCCCCCCCCTTTCCCCCCTCTCTCTCCCCCCTCTCTCTCCCCCCTCTCTCTCCCCCCTCTCTCTCCCCCCTCTCTCTCCCCCCTCTCTCTCCCCCCTCTCTCTCCCCCCCCCTTTCCCACATGAAAACAAACATTCATTCCAGGTCAGAAGCAGCAGTGCTTCTCTGATTGTCATTTAAAAACCTCCTTCCTATTATCACCTGTCACTTCCTATAATCCCACCAATCAAATCACTTATATTATTTCCAACAAGGATCATTCCAATTCCCTGAGCGACCAATAGGAGCTGGTGGAGCATACCTGTCGTGTCGCCGGGGGTGACGGCTGATGGCAGGAAGCTGACAGGCTGGAGAGGGTTGATAAGCGTTTCTCATTACTGTTCACACACACACATACACAGTATACACACACATACACACTTGTAGACAGTACACACACAGTGTACACACTCACTGATGACTGTAGGGTGCAATCTCTATGGTAATAGAACGTATCCCAATTCCCACATAACGAGAGAGAATATATGTAACCTGTGGTGTTATTAGGGAATAAACTGGAGGGAGGGAGAGAGGGGGGGAGGGAGAGAGGGGGGGAGGGAGAGAGGGGGGAGGGTCTGTGGAATTGTTGATTCTGAGAAAGTGTGTTCTGAATAACAATGACAAAAAAATACCACAGTCAACATATACAATAGAACTCAACCCCAGAACCATGTTTTAGAACGAAACTCTCTAGAACCATAAAACCATGTTTTAGAACTAAACTCTCTAGAACCGCACTCCAGAATCAAACTCTACAACCACACTAGAATGTTGTAGGAGAAAAAGAAGAGGAGTAGAGAGGAAGAGGGGGAGAGCGAGAGAAAAGAGAGGGAGAGAGTGAGGAGAAGGAGAAAAGGAGAGAGAAGGAGGAGAGGACGATATGTGTATGAGACAAGGAGAGAGAGATGGAGAGAGAAGGAGGAGAGGACGATATGTGTATCAGACAAGGAGAGAGAGATGGAATGAGGAGAGATGGAATGAGGAGAGATGGAATGAGGAGAGATGGAATGAGGCTCCAGAGAGCATCAGTAGCTCCTGCTGGAAAGGTCACCTGCAGAACAACATGCTAATCCTGACCCCAGGGAGGAGAGAGAGTGTGAGAGAAACCCAGAGAGAATGTGTGTGAGTACCAATATTTACTGCTGTAGTGTGTGTGTGTGTGTGTGTGTGTGTGTGTCTGCAGAGTAGAGGCTGTGTGTGTGTGTCTGCAGAGTAGAGGCTGTGTGTGTGTGTCTGCAGAGTAGAGGCTGTGTGTGTGTGTGTCTGCAGAGTAGAGGCTGTGTGTGTGTGTCTGCAGAGTAGAGGCTGTGTGTGTGTGTCTGCAGAGTAGAGGCTGTGTGTGTGTGTCTGCAGAGTAGAGGCTGTGTGTGTGTGTCTGCAGAGTAGAGGCTGTGCGTATGTGTCTGCAGAGTAGAGGCTGTGCGTGTGTGTCTGCAGAGTAGAGGCTGTGTGTGTGTGTCTGCAGAGTAGAGGCTGTGTGTGTGTGTGTCTGCAGAGTAGAGGCTGTGTGTGTGTGTGTGTCTGCAGAGTAGAGGCTGTGTGTGTGTGTGTCTGCAGAGTAGAGGCTGTGTGTGTGTGTGTCTGCAGAGTAGAGGCTGTGTGTGTGTGTGTCTGCAGAGTAGAGGCTGTGTGTGTGTGTCTGCAGAGTAGAGGCTGATTCTCAGAGACACAGTGCTATTAGACATGGCCAGGAGGGCAATTAAAATAACAGAGAAATTAGTTTGAGAGAAAGACTGAAAATGTGTGTGTGTGTGTGTGTGTGTCTGCAGAGTAGAGGCTGTGTGTGTGTGTGTGTGTGTGTGTGTCTGCAGAGTAGAGGCTGTGTGTGTGTGTGTGTGTGTCTGCAGAGTAGAGGCTGTGTGTGTGTGTGTGTGTGTGTGTCAGCGTAAAAGATGAAGTGTGTCTGCATCATCATCTACACCTTTGACATCTCGGTCAGAAAGTGGCTACAACACAACATAACAGTTGTGTAAATAATCATAATAATAAATATTTCCACGTCTGGGACTCCGGGTTCAGGCAGACCGCTTATTATTCTGCTAACGAGGAACGTTCCACCATCATCAGCGGACCATTTTTCATTCTTATTCTAACCGGCGTAAGTTTAATGTTAATAAAAAAGTTCCAATCAACCGTGCTGGAAACTCTGCACGTCCGGTTAACGACACCGTGGCTCTCGAGGAGCGCCGGTCTAACCTCAGATATTTACCGCCAGAATAACGATCAGAAGGTCACAGGAGTCGGTCCCAGCCTGGGTAATTAAAATACTCTACCGTTAGAGAGAGAGACAGAGAGAGAGAGATGGGAGTGAAAGACAGTTAGAGAGGGAGGGTGAATGACACAGTGAGAGTTGGAGAGAGGGAGAGAAAGAGTGAAGAGTGAGAGTGAAAGACAGATAACATTAGACACACATATTGGTTTCTCAAGTCCACCTCGTTTCCACTCTCCAGAAACCCAATATGACAACAACATCATCAACAACATCATCGATATGTTGACTTGTTGTCTCTTTCCTTCATCGACTGCCGGAGCCGTTCAATAATACTGACAGTCCCCGGACTCACACACACCTCAAGCACACACACATCACATCCACATGTACACACACACCTCAACCACACACACACCTCCACATGTACACACACACCTCAACCACACACACGTCCACATGTACACACACCACAACCACACACAACCAAAATGGTGCCCAGGGACACACACCTACACACAGCTGTAACCTTCAACACTAATACATCAACACTTTCTAATATTTTACACATTTTTTCTGCTGTTTACTGAAATATGTTATACTAGTTTTGCCATCATTTGCTAGCTTTTTAATATTGATATTTCAGTCATTTTCGCTGACTGTGGTAAATGTATATTATTTTGTGTACTATGTAGCTGTAACTTGTCATGTCCTGAATGTCAGAATGACCTAATGATATCCTGACCTTGAACGTGATATACTGACCTTGAACGTGATATACTGTGTACTTCATGACCCACATTTAGTCATTTAGCAGACGCTCTTACCCACCAACCTTAAACGTGTGACCTCGAGCCACAGTCACCTGGTCCAACCACTGAGCTGAACCTCAGTCACCTTTTAGTTCAGTCATGCTGCATGTTGTTGGAAGTAGTGTCATGACAGGTGGCTGAACCAGGAAACAGTTAGACAAGGGTGGACCTAAACACCGCCACCTAGTGGAGAGGGGACCTAAACACCGCCACCTAGTGGAGAGGTATAATACTGACATTTCAAAGAGAAGAGAAACAAAAATAGCATGTTCCTTTGTCTCTAAACCTTTTAGTTTCTGCTCTGACAGATTCAAACAATCCAAAACGAGAATAAAACACCAAAAAATCTATTTATTTGTTGGAGCTATTCAGGGTAGCTTTTCAGTTAAACAGGTAGAACCTGTTCAGAAGTCAGCAGTACTTCCTGTTTAGACAGGAAGTCTGCAACACAAACAGTCAACGTTCAACACAACAGTAGTGGATAAAAAAGAAAATCCTTAAAAAAAGAAATGAAGGATAAACTAAACTTAGAGAAGCAATGCCCCCGATCCCCTCCCCTCCAAACACAAATCATGAAGGGTTAAGAACTAATGTTCCTGTTTTCCTACAAACATGTCTGTCTCCCTCTTACCTTTTCATTACCACATCATACTAATGGTATCGACCAACCACACTCCCATTTAATAAAAAAGTCAAAACAAGATGGAGAGAGCAGATGAAAGGGGGGGAGGTTTAGATGATCAGAAGAGGAGAGGACAGGGTTGTTGCGGAGAGAAGCGGATTTTAAAACGTCCGATGGTGCATCAAGTCATCATCAATAACACTACGGTTGGAGATCACAACACACACACACACACACACACACACACACACACACACACACACACACAACTGGTCAGCACAGGTGCACACACACTGGGAGGACAGCAGTGCACCAACAAGCTACTCATTCATTCACACATTCTCTCCTTCTCTCTCTAGTTGTGCTGTTACAGGACCTCCTTCTCCTCCTTCTTCTTCTCCTCACAATCCCTAGTCTCTCTCACTTCCTGCTTCTCCTTCTCTTCCTGGTTGGTGGCGACCTCTTCTGGTTCCACTTCCTGCTTGGTACCAGTAACTTCCTGGTTGGCGCCGGTCTCTTCCTGTTTGGACGTGTCATCCTTGACAACTTCCTGCAGGTTGTACTTCCTGAAGAGCGTGTAGTGGCGCACCACGCTGACACAGCACACACTCTTGATGACCTCCACGATGATGGTCAGCTCTGGGTTGGTTAGGTCAACTTTGTTCTTAGGGTTCATCTTACCGACCAGACCTGAGGACACACACACACACACCTCAGTACATGGTCAGGCTGTGGTCATGCTGGGGTTGTGGTCAGGCTGTGGTCATGCTGTGGTTGTGGTCAGGCTGTGGTCATGCTGTGGTTGTGGTCATGCTGTGGTTGTGGTCATGCTGTGGTTGTGGTCAGGCTGTGGTCATGCTGTGGTTGTGGTCAGGCTGTGGTCATGCTGTGGTTGTGGTCAGGCTGTGGTCATGCTGTGGTTGTGGTCAGGCTGTGGTCATGCTGTGGTTGTGGTCAGGCTGTGGTCATGCAGTGGTTGTGGTCAGGCTGTGGTCATGCTGTGGTTGTGGTCAGGCTGTGGTCATGCTGTGGTTGTGGTCAGGCTGTGGTCATGCTGTGGTTGTGGTCAGGCTGTGGTCATGCTGTGGTTGTGGTCAGGCTGTGGTCATGCTGTGGTTGTGGTCAGGCTGTGGTCATGTGTACCTGCCAGGGCCTTGATGACGTCGTCCCTCTTGTTGTGGCTGCTGTTGCGAGCCTTGAAGGCGATCTGGTAGGAGCTGCAGCTGGGGGCTTTGAACCAAGGCTCCAGGAATGTACCCAGGTACTGGTCCATGTCCTCCTGGTAGGCCCTGCAGGTCCCACTCACCTGGACACACACACACACAGGGTTAAACTACACCTGGGTTCACACCCTAACCTCCAAACACAGCTTGATCTTGATAATGAGGGAGATATAATACATGTATTCTGCACTTTCCCGAGGTCAAACCAGAAAGTAAATCGGAAGCGTCAAACCATGAGACAGGAAGCAGGAAGTCCTACCGGCAGCATGCGCAGGATGACCCGGCTCTTCTTCTTCTTGGAGGTGTGGAGGTCAGACAGGATGTGATGCACCAACTTGTCTGGTTCTGGAGAACACACACACCAAGAGAGAAACAGAGAGGAAAGAGGGAATAAAAAAGAAAGCATTAGAGCAAAAATCCTCATCATGCACAGTGGAACCACCCTCCTTATCCTCTTCCTCACCCAGGTTGGTGGTCCTGATGAAGATGACGTTGTTGGCTCCGCTGTCCAGCGCCCGGAACCTGAGCTGGTGTTTCTGGGAGGAGCAGCGTAGCTGGGACACCTCCTTCTTCAGTGCCGCCTCTGCATCATCTTCCTCCTCACCCTCCTCTGCCTCACTCCCACTCTCCTCTCCTCCCTGCCCCCCCCCCCCCCCCCACACACACACACACACACACACAGACACACACACAGAGAGGAATAGGAACGTGTGTGTATTCATTCGTTTGTTTACAACCACATGGTTACAGCACTTAACTGCAAATCAAGAGGTTACAGGTTCAAATCCCTTCTGTACGTCGCTTTGGATTAAATCATCCACTGAATGACAGTAACACCATCCATTCACCACGGGACACAATTTTGACACGTGTGTGACTGATAGCAACTCGGCAGGATACTGATAGTTGAGACTAGTGTGTGTGTGTGTGAGAGCGAAAGCTAAATATAGTAGAGTGCTGCGTGTTGGTTTTGGTTAAGTTCGGTTTTCTTACATTCTCCGGTCCGTACAGTTTGTCGGCGTACTCGTTGAGTAGATTGAAAGCTTCCGCTGTACACTTTCTCTCGTTCATGTTGCACGTGATGAGAATGCCCTGCATGCCCACCTCGAGCTCCCGGGAACCCTTGTACCGTTTGCTCCGTTGACCCCCGCCGTACCGCTTCTTGTTGCGTTTCTTGGAGTCCTGTGCCTCTGACATATTTGAAGGCAACGTTTAAAACGGGAAACGTGACTGTCAACAAACGTTTGACGAGACTGCAGATAAGCGGCTAGGTAGCTAGCTTCGAAACGTAAACTACACGCTTTAGTTTTATGCAGTTTACAAAAAAACGCAGATTAGAATCTCCTGCCCAAAGATTGCTCTTTTTAAAGTTACAACCAAAGTTAGAGGGCTACTGGTGTGCTACCGCGATCTATTCATTCATGCTGTGCTACCTCTGCGCCAAATGTGTCTGATTCTGCCCCGCTACGGAGTTTGGAGAGGGACAAGCATCACCGGGCCCAAATTGCGAATCGATAAAGCCATTTCCGTATACTGCGTTGTGGAAAGAAATACGTTGAATACTTTATTACAGACACGTGTACATTTGTTACAGCAAATAAATTAATCTGTGAGTCTTCATCATACAAGCAGCTATTTCAAAAGTTTTCCCAATTAAATCATTTTACAAATACTATACAATACCAAACCCTTCAGCTCATACATCATTCATGTATATTGACTCATGAATCATAATTCATAGAATTAAGCTGCAATAGCCGGCCCTTCCTCAGCATGTCTCAGCAGATCTTCCTCAGTGAGGAAGAGGAGGGAGGCTAAAAACGAACAGAGGATTTCCATGCAGTCGCCCTAGACAACGGGGTTGCCCTCGGCGATGGGGCTGTAGCGTTGATGATGGCCGACTCCCACCTGAAGAACCCGCACCCTGCCCTCTTCCTGGTCCCACCGGTCGCCGTGCCGAAGGTCCTGGGGGCGGGGCAGCAGTAGAACACTTGCCCGTGATTGGGGCCGCCGTTGGCAACCGTCTGGCGCTTCGCTCTCCGCCCGCACGCACACAAGGGAGACGTGATCCTAGCCACGCCCCTCGACGACGGGGGGAAGGAGATGTTGAGGGAGGAAAGGAGGGAGGGAGGACGAGAGGAGGAGGAGAGGACGGAGGAGTAGAGCCTGGAGGAAGAGGGAGGAGCAGGGAGGTGAGAGGGAGGACGAGAGGAGGACGAGGGGATGGAGGAGGGATGAGAGGAGGTGGAGGAGGAGAGAGGGGCAGGGAGGTGAGAGGGAGGAAGAGAGGAGGACGAGGGGATGGAGGAGGGATGAGAGGAGGTGGAGGAGGAGAGAGGGGCAGGGAGGTGAGAGGGAGGACGAGAGGAGGACGAGGGGATGGAGGAGGGATGAGAGGAGGTGGAGGAGGAGAGAGGGGCAGGGAGGTGAGAGGGAGGACGAGAGGAGGACGAGGGGATGGAGGAGGGATGAGAGGAGGTGGAGGAGGAGAGAGGGGCAGGGAGGTGAGAGGGAGGACGAGAGGAGGACGAGGGGATGGAGGAGGGATGAGAGGAGGTGGAGGAGGAGAGAGGGGCAGGGAGGTGAGAGGGAGGACAAGAGGAGGACGAGGGGATGGAGGAGGAATGAGAGGAGGTGGAGGAGGAGAGCCTGGAGGAGGGGATGGAGGGAGGACGAGAGGAGGAAGTAGAGAGATGGGGTGGGTCCCTGTAGACAATGAAGGAAGGATGGTCTGGTTTGTGTGTGTTGTTAAGTGTGTGTGTGTTGCTAGATATGTGTCTGGTTGTGCATGTGGCTGTGTGTGTGTTTCTAGGTGTGTGTGAGTGTGTAGCTGTGTTGGTTTCCTCCCCCCCCTCCTCCAACACCACATCGTCATAGGAACCACACCATTCCGATTCCAGGAGTACCGGGACTTCCTCCTCCAAGCCCACCACTGCTTCCGGGTCAGGGGTCAGCTCCAGCCGGGTGTTATGGGAAATGTGGTCCATGGTAGTGGACACCAGAACCAGACTGCTGAAGCTGTTATTGTTGACGGTTCCTATCCTTCCTCCACACAGCGGGCTATTCAGGCAGGTCAGTACCGTCATCAGGGGCGACAGCAGGTTCTGAAGCGGTTCAGAGGTTCTAGTGTTCCGTTGGGGGTTCCGCACTGGGCAGGGAGCGGAGCGGTTCTCAGAGGGTTGGAGATGGCTGGGTTGTGGTTCTAGGCAGGGTGATGAGGAACCTATGTCTGAGGAACCTCGGTCTGAGGAACCTCGGTCTGAGGAACCTTGGTCTGTGTCCTTGTTGTTGTGGATGGTCGTGTTCACTGATGTGTTTGTAAATAAGGGTTTGGTCTTTAGTGGTGCCTGTGAGGGAGTCAAATCAAAATAAACTTTAGACATTTTATTTATTAGAAGAGTCAAGGAACGGTCTGTAGTCACAGTGTAAAGTAACATCTCAGCTAGCAGACACAGTGTAAAGTAACATCTCAGCTAGCAGACACAGTGTAAAGTAACATCTCAGCTACCAGACACAGTGTAAAGTAACCACATCTCAGCTACCAGACACAGTGTAAAGTAACCATATCTCAGCTACCAGACACAGTGTAAAGTAACCATATCTCAGCTATCAGGCACAGTGTAAAGTAACCATATCTCAGCTATCAGGCACAGTTTTTGAAAATAATTATACTCAGTATAATATATATTAAGTTTCAGTAGAACAATTTAACGGATTATTGATCAAGAGTTTATAAAAGGGGGGGGGTCACCTGCAGGGGCTTTTGGGGAGCAGGGCTGGGGGGAGTAGGAGAGGCTACGGGAGAGGAGGGGGGAGGAGGGAGGAGGTCAAGGGTCCACTCACCCTCTCAGGGCCTCTGGTGATCTTCATCACACAACCATCCTTCATCATCCTCCAGGCCAGCCCGGCTGTGTTCCGAGCATCATCCAGACCTGGACACGCACACACACACACATTATACACACACACACATTACACACACACACACACACACACACACATTATACACACACACACATTATACACACACACACACATTATACACACACACACATTATACACACACACACACACACATTATACACACACACACACATTATACACACACACACATTATACACACACAGGATACAGGATACACTCTGGAGGTAGAGTGTGTGTGTAATGTGTACGAGTGTGTGTGTGTACCTGAGTGTTGTCGTCCCGAGAACTGGATGCCCAGGTCTTGCAGCGCTCCATTCAGACCTTTAGGCTTCCTGCTGTAGAAGAGCTGCATCACACACACACACAGGCACACACACACACACACAGGCACACACACAGGCACACACACAGGCACACACACACACACACAGGCACACACACACAGGCACACACAGGCACACACACACAGGCACACAGGTACACACTTTACTCTCCTGCTATAGAACCCCCGTTCTATAGCTGTGTGTATACAGTGTGTGTGTGTATACAGCATGTGTGTGTGTGTACAGCGTGTGTGTGTGTCACCCTGTAGGTGCTCCTCAGGTCTGTCCAGCTGTTTAGGACGTCTGGCTTGTGAAGCTGCTTCCTCCTACACTCATACTGCAGACACACCCCCAGGTCCCAGTCTGGCCAATCACAACACAGGGATTCAGAGACCACAGCCAATCACAACACTGGGAATCAAGACACGACAGCCAATCACAACACAGGGAGACAGGGAAGACCACCGATGAGTGTGCGTCATACCTGACCATGTGACGAAGGAGCAGAGTTTGTTTGAGGGGGCGGGGCTTCCGCTGGGGTGCCTGGAGAAGGCCACACCCCTCTGCAGCTGCTGTGTCTGCAACCAGCGGCTGAAACGAGACAAGCATATCTGCAGGGGCACGCCTGACTCCACCTGGGCCTGCAGGACGGCACACAGAGGCATAACTAAGACACCCTAACCCCCTGACTCCACCTGACCCTGCAGGGAGGGACAGTCTGTGTGTGTGTGTGTGTGTACCTGTGTGTGTGTGTGTGTGTGTACCTGTGTGTGTGTGTACCTGTGTGATGCCTGTGAGCTCGGTGCAGAAGTCAGACAGTACAGGGTGTTCCTGTGGCTGGACGTAAGAGTGGAACTCTGCCTCCACTTCACCCGTGGAGGTGTTCAACAGCACCGCGGGAAACTCAACTAGGGGGGAGAGGAGGAGTGTTCAACAGCACCGCGGGAAACTCAACTAGGGGGGAGAGGAGGAGTGTTCAACAGCACCGCGGGAAACTCAACTAGGGGGGAGAGGAGGAGTGTTCAACAGCACCGCGGGAAACTCAACTAGGGGGGAGAGGAGGAGTGTTCAACAGCACCGCGGGAAACTCAACTAGGGGGGAGAGGAGGAGTGTTCAACAGCACCGCGGGAAACTCAACTAGGGGGGAGAGGAGGAGTGTTCAACAGCACCGCGGGAAACTCAACTAGGGGGGAGAGGAGGAGTGTTCAACAGCACCGCGGGAAACTCAACTAGGGGGGAGAGGAGGAGTGTTCAACAGCACCGCGGGAAACTCAACTAGGGGGGAGAGGAGGAGTGTTCAACAGCACCGCGGGAAACTCAACTAGGGGGGAGAGGAGGAGTGTTCAACAGCACCGCGGGAAACTCAACTAGGGGGGAGAGGAGGAGTGTTCAACAGCACCGCGGGAAACTCAACCCTTGGAGGTGTTCAACAGCACCGCGGGAAACTCAACTAGGGGGGAGAGGAGGAGGGGGGAGGAGGGGGGAGGAATGAAAGACACTCCATCCTAAACTATCAATATGTTGATCAATAATCTGATCAATACTTACTGATCTCCTGTCCATAGTGTTTTTTCTCTCGCCAGCATGTGGACTCAAAATCAATGACGATCAGGTAGGAGTAGATTTGATCTAGATAATTTACAACAAATTAGATTAATGATTTACATCAATGATTTACAATATTAGCCTACATCATCAGCGCTGTGGTAGAAATTGAAGGATGTACTATTGCCGTGAGTAAATTGGATCCAATCTTATATTAATATGCCATTTAAACTTAATATGTCTTGCATTATGTTATCTTCATATTTTAGATATTGATCTTTGTAGGTATGTCCCCTTTGTGTATGTGTGTACCCATGTCCTAAATACTCTTTTGAATTCAATAACTGAGTTAATAATAGAGCTAAACAAGTCGGATATGGTCAAATCAAACTTACTTGATAGTTGCGATTTCTCTCGTCTGTTCGATAACTGGCTGCGTTTCCTCAACAACCCTAATTCTCTTTTAGAAAACAAAAACAAACAAAAAACACCAAGATCATGGTGGTTCGTTTGCAACGGTAGCTAGCTGTATTCATAGAAAAACTTGCCTCAAATCAGCTACAGAACCAACAAACATAAACAAATCGAGTCGACTATGTATTAGCTAACTTACTTGGCTAACTTCTTAGTCGACATTTCTCTTCAATCAACCAGCAACACCAGTTCGTTGAAAATAGTTTTTGAGAACACGAAATTACAAAAATAACAGGCTAAGAAAATCGAATTAAAGGCGACTGTTTCACAAAAACGTTTCTTCGCGGCAGAGTTTGAATCAGTGTCATCCATTGCTCTGCTGTTGACGTCTGGCCTGTGCGAGTTAGGCCAGACTCAGGATACGGAAGGAGCGAAAACATCGATCGGAAAGAAAGCATGGCGCGTATTGTGTGGCATTGTGACTCTAGCTGCTGGGTTTCCAACTAACGGGTAACACTGACCAGCACTTCATTTAAAAGTACTTCAAACTCACGGGATCATGGAAGACGTTCCTGTCTGTCACAAACGAAAGAGGGATCCGTCACCGAACGCACAGAACGCAAAGAGACCAGCGAGAGAGACCGGGTGCAACGGAGCGCCTCAACCCGAGGGTCTTTCCCGGTCCCGGCGCCCACCACGTCTCTCTGCCCCATTCGACCGAATCCAAGAGCCGGTCACGTTAAATGAGCTCACGGAGCTGCTACATTTCGCTTTATTAGGGAAAACAGTCAGAGTCAAACAACCCAGGTGGGCAGAAGAAACATGCCGTTTGATTAGAAGTTACTAGTAGCTAGACAGTTATGAAAACTTCCAATGATCTGTGGTTCTCCCTCCCTCCCTCTCTCCAGCTGGTGTCGGTTGCGCGGACAGAGCCGGTTGGCGGGGGTGAACGTGGTGGTTTTGGAGGGGATGACTCGGGACCTGTTTTACGCACACTATCTGCAGTTCCCTCACCTCCGGAGCGCATTCCGCACGGTAAGCACGTTAACAGTACTCAGGCACGCAGAGGAGTTGTGACCCGGTAAAGTTTTTAATTGTTTTGTCCTGTTGTCATGACAACGCGGTGTCTGTCGTGATTCCTCAGAGATGCAGCTTCACTCCATCGCCTGGCAGCAGCATCTGCTCCATCTTCGGCAGTCTAGTTCCTGGTTCTGAGAGTTCTGTTGTCTCCCATGGAGAACTAGAAGGTGTGTGTGTGTGTGTCTCAGCTGTGCATTCCTGTCAGGTAACCATCTAGTGTGTTCTGTGTACATGTTGTATAACAGGAAGGTAACTATGTTTAGTCACAGGAAGGTAACTATGTTTAGTCAACTCACTCCTCAATAATACATCTATATCATTACTGTTGTGTGTGTGTGTGTTGCAGGTCTGAGGTGGCACCCGGTTATACAGAGGTTTGGGGTAGCGACACGCGGCCTCACAGCCTACACGCTGACTCTGGAGGAGAGAATCAAGAAGCACTTCCCTGTGAAAGGTCTCACACACACACACACACACACACACACACTACCTCCCTCCCTCTTACCATGTGTGTGTTTCAGGAATGCCAGGCACACACACACACACACACCATCCCTCTTACCATGTGTGTGTTTCAGGAATGCCAGGCAGTGAGGACTGTGTGTGTACACTCTGTGATGACATCATCACAGACAGCAGCCCTCTCTACGGACTGGACTGTGAGATGGTGAGATGACACACACACACTCACACATTCCGTTTTCAGTCAATTATGTTGACCTATAATTGACGTGTGTGTGTGTGCAGTGTGTGACAGAAAGGGGTTATGAGCTGGCTCGCGTGTCTCTGGTGGACAGTAGAGGGCGCTGTTTGATGGACCAGCTGGTTAAACCTGAGAACCGCATCCTCAACTACCTCACCAGGTAATGCTGTGTGTGTGTGTTTTGGGGGGGGCTAATGTATGATGTGAGAGTGTGTGTGTGTCAGTTAAATCCCGCCCTTCCTCTCTGATAGGTTCTCAGGTATTACCCGGGCAATGTTGCAGCCAATCACCACTACCCTGAGGGAAGTCCAATCAAAACTCAAGGAACTGTTGCCGCGGGACGCCGTCTTGGTTGGCCACTCCCTCGACAACGACCTGAGGGCTCTGAAGGTGTGTGATGACTGTTACTGTGGAAACAACCTCTGGGGGGGGGGGGGGGGGGGTCTGGAATGTTGACGTTGTTTACCTTTGTTGTTGTTGTTTGTTATTGTTTATCTTTGTTGATGTTGTTATCCTCCCAGCTCATCCACCCTCATGTGATTGACACCTCTCTGCTCTACAAGAGGGAGTTTGGACAGAGGTTCAAACTGAAGGTCCTGGCTGAGGCCGTCCTGCAGTGAGTACACTTACACACACACCTAAACACACATTTACACTCATATATATATATATATCACTTTTGATCTATATATCAAGACTTTCATGACTGTTACCATTTCTTGATGCAGCATGTGTGTGACTCCTCCCCCTCCCCCGGTTGCCCCTCCCACAGGAAGCAGATCCAGACGGAGGAGGTCAAAGGTCATGACCCCAGGGAGGACGCCCAGGCTGCCCTGGAGCTGGCCCAGTACTTCATCACCACTGGACCCAGACAGGTACACACACACTCGGACAGAGCACAGACTTGGTCTACACACACCCCAACACTGTTTAAGCAGGCTGTGTGTTGCTAGGTTGTGCAGCAGCATGTGGGTGATCTTTGGGGAGAAAATCAGAGCTTGCCAGAGTCTCCTGTCAGACACACACACACAGAGGACTACAGGTACGACTGCCTAAACTGTCCCCCTGCAAAAAGCTCTACTTCCTGTCCTACCTCTGCCTCAACGGCCTTCATACAACTCTTCCTCTCTCCCTCTCTTCATCCCTCTCTCTCTCCCTCGCTTCATCCCTCTCTCGTTCCCTCTCTTTTCATCCCTCTCTCTCTTTCTCCCAGGTTTTCTGAGGTTCTGCAGAGATCTGGCCAATCAGCAGTGTTTATAGGGCACCGTGCTGACATCCCCCTGGCGCTGTCCAATCAGCAGTGGCATAGCTCAGACCAAGAGGTGAGAGGTCAAGGAGCGGGGCCTGTACTGTTTTAGGTTGCCAGGGCAACAGCTTCTCGTTCCGATTTTTCATCCATCCTATTTTTTCTCTTCTCTGTCCCTCTACTCTCTCACCATCTTTCAACCCTTCTCTTTTTTCCATCAATCCCTTTACCCTCTCCTTCCTTCTCTCCAGGTGCTGTCGTCATTCAGGAGGAGGATAGAGGAGGACCCTCCCTCGCTCACTGTGGTCCAGTTCTCCGACTCCAGACTCCTGCTCTCTCAACACACAGTGGGGGACATATCTACACTAACATGGATGATTCCAATGTTTTTTCCAGTGATTCCAAATGTTTTTTAGTATGAATACTGATGAGATTGTCATGTGTGTCAGGTGTGTGTGCGTCTGAGAGAGATGTGTGTGGTGTTTGCTGGGCCACTGCCCCCAGCCTATACAGAGAGGGAGGTGAAGAAACTGTTCAGGAGCTGTGGAACCATCCGAAACGTCAGGATGCTGAACACCCAGACGGTAGGGCTGAACAACACTCTAGAACTCTGAACAACACTGTAGAACTCTGAGAAACGTTATAGAAGTCTGTTTCCAGTGTGGGGCTGAGTGGCCAGTGACCTCTGACCTAAGTGTGACCTCTGCCATCTAGCTGCATGCTGAGGTGGAGTTTGAGCTGCTGGAGGGAGCCCAGCTAGCCGTGGAGACGCTAAACGGACTCCTGCTACAGGAAGCACCCTGCAAGGTTTGTCTCTCTTTCCTCCCTGCATCTGTCTCCCTCTCTTTCCTCCCTGCATCTGTCTCTCTCTCCCTCTCATTCCTCCCTTCCTTTCTGTTCAGGTCCAGCGGCCCATCAAGGAATCCATGCTGGATCTGGACGTCTTCCTCGCCGCTCTGCGTGACGACCCCCTCAACGCTAACCTCATCTACGCCGCCGGGCTAAAGGCTAGCGTTAACCACACCCGGGTCCCAGAAAAAGTCAATGGAAATATGCTACATGCCAAATGTCCAGAGCACCCAGTCAAACACAATGTGCTAGGCGCTAACGGAGATGAGCGACATGCTAGCTCCTCAGAGCCCTGTGAAGATGAGCTACATGCTAGCTCCTCAAAGCCCTGTGAAAACGACCTGAGACACAATCTGAGAGACGCCTTTGGGCGGTTCGGAACCATCGAAGGCATCATCATGCCCACAAAGACCTCTGGGAAACGAAGAAGGCATGCTTTCATAAGTGAGTTTGATAAATCCAAGACCACCCTAGTCATTCAGTTTGGAGTCTGTATTTGTATGTCAATAAAACTGCTCAGAGAGATGGAACAGACTCATGTAGATGTGATTATACTTTGCACTATGCAAAGTATACTATGCGCATCTTATCCCCTACTGTACTAGGATAAGTGTTTGCTAAATTAATCAAATTCAGTGTAAAAGTTGAAAATTGTTTTTCCAGAGTATCAGAGTTGTGGCAGTGTGAAGGCAGCCCTCAGCTCACCTGTGGAACTCTGGGACAGGAAGTCATCCACCTGCCTGGCCCTGACCCCGCCCCACCTGCCCTCCTGGGTATCCATGGAGACGACCCCCCTTGGCTACCCGCCCGGCAACCAGGACCAAGAAGTGGAGCACGCTATGAGGAAATTGGACGGGCGTGTCCGGAAGCTGTTCAAATCCCTCCCAGACCACACCCTCAGCATCGTACTGTTGCCCGGGGTTACCAGACCCCACGGCAACCTCCCTGGACTCTGCTTCCTGGAAGTCAAACAGGCTACGCCTCCACACCCTAACCAATTGCCTGAACATGCGTGTGTTTAGCATGTAGACTGGGGATCCAACTCATCAACTCTGGACCACAGAACAATGGTGTGGAAGGTTCTAGAACATGATTGTTGTAACAGAACTAGAACCATGTTTAAGTGTTGTAGAAAATAGACCTGTGCTGGAACAGACTGACCACTATCTGCTGGTGCCTTCTGATCATGTCTGCTTTAATAAAAGCTGAGATGACATCAAGCCGTCTTTCTGGTCCTCACAGGGAGGGGGCGAGAAACAAGAAATACCTTTAGCATCATCATTCATCTAAAGTGACAGGGGGGTTTCAAACCTGCAACCTCTTGAACTGCAGTCAAAAGCTTTACACACTACAGAGAAGAAGAGGTAGACAGGAGGAGAAACGGCAGAGCTAGACAGACAGGAGGAGAAACGGCAGAGCTAGAAAAAGACTGGAGGAGGGAGAAAGACAGGAACTCAAAGAAACAAAAGTTACTAAGAAACATTTTTATTTTTCCTTTCAATGTAAGGAAATATTATTTTAGACACTTTTACACCGCGTCATACAAAAAATGACAATTTTTCACCGGAACATTCTTTGACACAGTTTACAGGGAACGTACAAAAAACGAAATAAGACTTCTAAATAAACAAGTAAACAGCTGGGTTGGACATCAGACTGGTTGTGCCTGGGGTTTACACCAAGAATAAATATAAACATTTATGATGTGTTGAGGACGACGAGCTACCAGATCACCAGGGTATAAACACGTTTAAAAAAGAATTGATGGGCGAAGGTGGGCGAAGACTATTAAAAATATTCACACTGAAATACAAAAACGTGTAAACCACAGGACCAGTTAAGTGCTGTCATCTGGTCGCACGCGCACGCACACACAGATGGTTAAAAAGCCTTGGTGATGTGTTGTCTGGGAGGATGGTGAGAGACTGTTGGTGTCATTTACACATGGCTTCATTATGGGATGGCCCCCCTGCTGCACAGGTCCAGCGAGTGCCGTGGGAACGGTATCCAGGGTGTCCCGTGGTCCATCAGCAGAGCGGGTGGTGCCCAGGCCCTCCTCCTACCAGACCTGGGGCACGTCGTACAGAGGAGCCACTTCAGGACCTGTAGAACCATCCAGAACACTCAGCACTACCAAACACCTGTAGAACCATCCAGAACACTCAGCACTACCAAACACCTGGAGAACCATCCAGAACACTCAGCACTACCAAACACCTGTAGAACCATCCAGAACACTCAGCACTACCAAACACCTGGAGAACCATCCAGAACACTCAGCACTACCAAACACCTGTAGAACCATCCAGAACACTCAGCACTACCAAACACCTGGAGAACCATCCAGAACACTCAGCACTACCAAACACCTGTAGAACCATCCAGAACACTCAGCACTACCAAACACCTGGAGAACCATCCAGAACACTCAGCACTACCAAACACCTGTAGAACCATCCAGAACACTCAGCACTACCAAACACCTGTAGAACCATCCAGAACACTCAGCACTACCAAACACCTGTAGAACCATCCAGAACACTCAGCACTACCAAACACCTGTAGAACCATCCAGAACACTCAGCACTACCAAACACCTGTAGAACCATCCAGAACACTCAGCACTACCAAACACCTGTAGAACCATCCAGAGCACTCAGCACTACCAAACACCTGGAGAACCATCCAGAGCACTCAGCACTACCAAACACCTGTAGAACCATCCAGAGCACTCAGCACTACCAAACACCTGTAGAACCATCCAGAGCACTCAGCACTACCAAACACCTGTAGAACCATCCAGAACACTCAGCACTACCAAACACCTGTAGAACCATCCAGAACACTCAGCACTACCAAACACCTGTAGAACCATCCAGAGCACTCAGCACTACCAAACACCTGTAGAACCATCCAGAACACTCAGCACTACCAAACACCTGTAGAACCATCCAGAACACTCAGCACTACCAAACACCTGTAAAACCATCCAGAACACTCAGCACTACCAAACACCTGGTAACTGAGAACACAGCAGAACAGCTGCATGCATGCTGGGCTGTAACTGAAGTCTCAGTAAGGTACTACTCCACACAGCCTTGACAGGAACATTCTGGTTCACAGAACTGTAGAATGTGAACACACCTGTCTCGTCTTCTGTCTTCTTCTGGTTCTTGCGACCCTTCCTTTTCTGATTGGCAGGGGGTTGCTGTTGCCAGGCGACCGCCCCTGTCTCACTGATTGGCTGAGAGGCCTCAGGACTCTCCTCTTCCTGAGTCGGACTCGTCCCCGACAAATCAGCCGGCGACCTGTAGACAGAAGCACCCAATCACCCTGGGACAGAGTCGTGTGCGTGTGTGTGTGTACGGTACTTACGTGGTATTAAGCCAGCCTTCTGTCGTCTTGCTGTCCACCACGCCTGCGTACGTCTGAACACACACACCTGGAGAGGAACACACACACTTCAAAACTCAAATATGGGCAGTGTGTGTATGTATGAGTGTGTGTCTGTGTATGTGTGTGTGTGTGTGTGTACCGTCAGTCCTGATCTTCTTGCTGCCCTGTGAGGAGGACAGGCTCCAGTCGTGTGTGTCGTCCTCCTGGACCGGACTGATGCTGCGCTTCCCTGGGGCCCTGCCACACACACACACACACACGTTAAGAGATAATACACACAGTACAGGTAGGGGTGTATGTGGGCGTGAGCATGCGGCCCTCACTTGTGCTGTGTGTATCCGTAGGACGGTGCAGTGGAGGGCCGGACCCAGGCGTCCGCCCCCCAGGAGGAGCCTCCTCCCTGGGCCTGCCTCTCCTGCTGCCGCCCCTGGACGTACTCTGCATACGTCTGGATACGGTAGCTCTCCGCATAGCGACTGGTGTTCATGGCTGGAGGAGCACAGAGGAGGAGGGGGCACAGAGAAAGATGAGAGGGGTCGAGAGGAGGAGAGGAGAGGGGTCGAGAGGAGGGGAGGAGAGGAGAGGGGTCGAGAGGAGGGGAGGAGAGGAGAGGGGTCGAGAGGAGGGGAGGAGAGGGGTCGAGAGGAGGAGAGGAGAGGGGTCGAGAGGAGGAGAGGAGAGGGGTCGAGAGGAGGAGAGGAGAGGGGTCGAGAGGAGGAGAGGAGAGGGGTCGAGAGGAGGGGGTCGAGAGGAGGGGGTCGAGAGGAGGGGGTCGAGAGGAGGGGAGGAGAGGGGTCGAGAGGAGGAGAGGAGAGGGGTCGAGAGGAGGAGAGGAGGGGTCGAGAGGAGGAGAGGAGAGGGGTCGAGAGGAGGAGAGGAGAGGGGTCGAGAGGAGGAGAGGAGAGGGGTCGAGAGGAGGAGAGGAGAGGGGTCGAGAGGAGAGGAGTCGAGAGGAGGAGAGGAGAGGGGGCGAGAGGAGGAGAGGAGAGGGGGCGAGAGGAGGAGAGGAGAGGGGTCGAGAGGAGGAGAGGAGAGGGGGCGAGAGGAGGAGAGAGAGGGGGCGAGAGGAGGAGAGGGGGCGAGAGGAGGAGAGAGGGGTCGAGAGGAGGAGAGGGGTCGAGAGGAGGAGAGGAGAGGGGTCGAGAGGAGGGGAGGAGAGGAGAGGGGTCGAGAGGAGGAGAGGAGAGGGGTCGAGAGGAGGAGAGGAGAGGGGTCGAGAGGAGGGGGTCGAGAGGAGGGGAGGAGAGGGGTCGAGAGGAGGAGAGGAGAGGGGTCGAGAGGAGGAGAGGAGGGGTCGAGAGGAGGAGAGGAGAGGGGTCGAGAGGAGGAGAGGAGAGGGGTCGAGAGGAGGAGAGGAGAGGGGTCGAGAGGAGGAGAGGAGAGGGGTCGAGAGGAGGAGAGGAGAGGGGTCGAGAGGAGGAGAGGAGAGGGGTCGAGAGGAGAGGAGTCGAGAGGAGGAGAGGAGGAGAGGAGAGGGGGCGAGAGGAGGAGAGGAGAGGGGTCGAGAGGAGGAGAGGAGAGGGGGCGAGAGGAGGAGAGAGAGGGGGCGAGAGGAGGAGAGGGGGCGAGAGGAGGAGAGAGGGGTCGAGAGGAGGAGAGGGGTCGAGAGGAGGAGAGGAGGAGAGGAGGAGAGAGGGGGCGAGAGGAGAAGGAGAGGGGTCGAGAGGGGTCGAGAGGAGAGGGGTCGAGAAGAGAGGGGTCGAGAGGAGAGGGGTCGAGAAGAGAGGGGTCGAGAAGAGAGGGGTCGAGAAGAGAGGGGTCGAGAAGAGAGGGGTCGAGAAGAGAGGGGTCGAGAAGAGAGGGGTCGAGAAGAGAGGGGTCGAGAAGAGAGGGGTCGAGAAGAGAGGGGTCGAGAAGAGAGGGGTCGAGAAGAGAGGGGTCGAGAAGAGAGGGGTCGAGAAGAGAGGGGTCGAGAAGAGAGGGGTCGAGAAGAGAGGGGTCGAGAAGAGAGGGGTCGAGAAGAGAGGGGTCGAGAAGAGAGGGGTCGAGAAGAGAGGGGTCGAGAAGAGAGGGGTCGAGAAGAGAGGGGTCGAGAAGAGAGGGGTCGAGAAGAGAGGGGTCGAGAAGAGAGGGGTCGAGAAGAGAGGGGTCGAGAGGAGAGGGGTCGAGAAGAGAGGGGTCGAGAGGGGGCGAGGAGGAGAGAGGAGAGGGGGCGAGAGGAGAGGGGGCGAGAGGAGAGGGGGCGAGAGGAGAGGGGGCGAGAGGAGAGGGGGCGAGAGGAGAGGGGGCGAGAGGAGAGGGGGCGAGAGGAGAGGGGGCGAGAGGAGAGGGGGCGAGAGGAGAGGGGGCGAGAGGAGAGGGGGCGAGAGGAGAGGGGGCGAGAGGAGAGGGGGGCGAGAGGAGAGGGGGGCGAGAGGAGAGGGGGGCGAGAGGAGAGGGGGGCGAGAGGAGAGGGGGCGAGAGGAGAGGGGGGCGAGAGGGCGAGAGGAGGAGAGAGGAGAGGGGGCGAGAGGAGGAGAGAGGAGAGGGGGCGAGAGGAGGAGAGAGGGCGAGAGGAGAAGAGAGGGCTAGAGGATAGGGTGGCGAGAGGAGAGGGGGTGAGAGGAGACTCACCTATCTGAACCTGGTCAGTCTGACTCAGACACACGAAGGCCGACACGTCATCTATCCATGACACCTGGATGTTACCTAGGCAACACACAACACCAGGGTTAGGTTGAGCAGAGGGAGAGCGACAGAAAGTCGGCAGACAGGCAGGCTCACCGAAGGCACTGAAGAGCTGATAGAGGTCGCTGGTCTTCCACTCCTTAGGGAAGGTGACGTACAGTACATGATCCCTCTTAGGCTGCACTGGAGACAGGAGAGCATTACCACCATCCTGCAAGTGAAAGTGTGTGTGTGCGTGCATGTGTGTGTGCACACATACTCACAGTCTGGTCCGCTGATGTTGAGGTAGGGAATATCTATTATCCTCATCAGGAATAACCTGAATACGGATGGAGAGAAAGAGGAGAGATTCAATGAGAGAGAATGACGGGGTGACAAACAGGAAGAGGAAGAGCAGGAAGGGGTCTTACTTGTTGAAGAAGGGTTCGATGAGTTTGGAGTGAGAGCCGATGTGAGCCTTGGGGGGGGTCAGGAACGTGCCTGGGGGGATAGGACTGGTCAGCCACGAGAGGGGTGTGTGTGTAGGTGTGTGCGTGTGTAGGTGTGTACCTAGGTAGTTGGCCATAGAGATGAAGCAGAGCCCAGTGATGTAGGCGTCGTAGCCCGCTTCATGCAGCTGCTCCTGAGACGTGTCGTAACTAGGGAAACCAGGCGCAGTCTCTGATTGGACGGAACAAAGGAAATGAGGGAATTAACAAGGTTACGTAGATGAGTAGATGTTTGTAATCCTTCCATCCACCAGAAAGCCTTTAGTTGTCCTGTACTTGAACCAGGTCTGGCTAACTGTCCACAGCAACTCCTGGGAGCTCAGAAACCTTGGATTCATGTAACCCTAACCCTTCATGTTTGGATCCATGTTCTTACCAACTCTGGGGGACTTGAAGGGGCTCTCTTTCAACTGTTTCTCCAGCTCAGCCAGAGAAGTGTTGCTGATGAGTTCCTAACACACACACACACACACACACAGTATTAACACACAGTATTAACACACAACCACCAGAGTAGAAGACTGCTGAACGTGGTACGGTGGGGGTGGGTCAGGGTTCAAAGGTCAGTTACCTTGAAGGGATGAGTGGAGGCCATGAGCTTGGTGTCTAACAACCTGGTAGAACACACACACACACGTTAGCTTGAGGTACACACACACACACACAGTATG
Organism: Osmerus mordax; assembly: GCF_038355195.1. Classification (NCBI taxonomy): domain Eukaryota; kingdom Metazoa; phylum Chordata; class Actinopteri; order Osmeriformes; family Osmeridae; genus Osmerus; species Osmerus mordax. Next base: position 13,246,227 of record NC_090070.1, on the reverse strand, counting down.
GGGGGGGAAGAAACAGTACCTAAAGGAACACACAGCACGTACCTGGGGAGAACACAGGTGGTGACCTCTTTGAAGTCTCTCAGGTCCTGTAAGGAGATGGACAAAAACCATGACGACTCAACGCCACCATGACGACTCAACGCCACCATGACGACTCAACGCCACCATGACGACTCAACGCCACCATGACGACTCAACGCCACCCAGAGGAACATGACTGTTCAGTGTTTGCCCTAGGTTTACAGCTTTGGGGGGGGGGGGGGGGGGGGCGCGACCATGTAGAGACAGAAACGACATGCCGTCGTGTAAATAATAAATAACAAGGCCATTTAGTTTGTTTACTAAAAGAGCAAGCTATACACCCGTTTTATAGGAAAGGTAACCTGAAATGCCTTATTTTGTGATCAGGCGATATATATATTTTTTTACTTGACCTTCCAGGGGGGGGGGGGGGGGGGGGCCTAATATAAATGATAGGGGAAACACTGCTGTTCTTGTGACGGTTCTCTGAGCTGAGTTTCAGAGCAGAGCGCTGCAGTTCCACGTACCTCAGGCAGGGGGCAGTAAAACTGGTGGATGGTGTGCATCACATCCAGCAGCATGTTGTGTCCAACCACCAGCTTTCCCTGGGGGGAGGGGGGGGGGGGGCACATCAGCGCTGTACACACACACAACCACCACACACTAGAATGTTTCCCTTTAGGTTTGGCAGTTTAGTTAGACTTTAAGGAGACATGGTTTGAGACTTACTGATCTGGAGATGAAGTGAATGACCCTGGAGAAACCCACAGCATCATTCAGCTCTTCCTACACACACACACACACACACACGTTAGAAGCCAGCTTCCACTGTGGACGGGTCAAACGTGTACACACACACACACACCTGCTCCCTCTCGTGTCTCTGTTGCTGCCTCCTCCTCCTTTCCTCTTCATCAGCCTTGCTGATCTGGATGTAGCGCTCCTTCTACACACACACACGCACAATATATATACCTTTAGGGTCTGTGTATGCATGTCATGGTGTGTGTGTGCGCGCATGTGTCATGCATCAACATCCACTGCTACCTTCTCCGTTTCCACGGTTTCCACGTGCAGGCCCTTAGGGAACCTGAGAGGTGAACACAGTAAGTCCTTTCCGTTTACTGTCAACTAACCAGGCTTGTTTACCAAGATTACACCACCACCACAACTACTCACTTCCAATTGAGCGTCTGGTAGATCAGCTTCCTCTGAAACCTGGAGGGAGGGGGAGACAGTGCTCAGAAGACCAGGGATTATGTGTGTGTGTGAGACAGAGAGACAGACAGAGAGAGACAGAGACAAGACAAGAGAGAGAGAGCATGAGAGGGTTTACCAGCAGAGACATGATTACCCAGTACAAGGCTCCAGATCCACAGTCTTGTCTGAGTTGCTGAGAAGAGCCTCAACTTTCTCCCTGCAGAGAGGTCAGGGGTCAGAGAGGGGTCAGGGGTGAGAGCTGGGGTCAGGGGTGAGAGCTGGGGTCAGGGGTGAGAGCTGGGGGGTTGCTACAGTGACGAGGTTGCTAGGAGAACTCACACCACGCGGTTGATGAAGTCTTTGTGCTCATCGGGGACGTGGGCAGGGCCCTTGGAGGAAGGGGATATGTAAGAGGGCGTGGCCCCATTGGACTGGCTCCGCCTCTCCTCAACCTGCTCCCTCAGCTGTGCTTCTTCTTCCTGGTTCAGGTAGGGGATCCCTATGGCAACCAGAGGGTCAGGTCAAGTTTATCAACAGCACAGAAGTTATTTGCAAAGAAATGTTCTGGATTTCCAAAAAATATAATAATATAACCTATTTTATGTAAACAATATTCATAATCAGTATCTAATAGACCAATGTAAAATATAGGGGTCAGACAGTCATATTGGCTAGACTTATGCAGTATTGAATTAAGCATAACATATTAGGTAGTGTGGTGTGTGTGTGTGTCTCATAGCTCTCTCACCATTACGGAAGACCTTGTTGAAGTCAAACCCCTGACTGGCTAAGAAGTCTATGCTGGAGCTCTGAAACAATGAACCATCATCATCATCATCATCATCATCAACACCACTATCACCATCCTCATGCTTAGCGACAAACGTGAACTCACTTGGCATATGAACTTGATGTCAGGTGACGTTCTGTTGAATGGCTTTGGAAATACGTAAAAGTTAAAAGACTTGATGACATACCTGTGAAAACACAAGCAGAGGGTTAGTGGGGACCTCTCTGTGTGTGTGTGTGTGTGTGTGTGTGTGTGTGTGTGTGTGTGTGTGTGTGTGTGTGTGTGTGTATCTCAGAGTTTGCTGTTCCATGGCTTATTCATGTCTGTCTAGACTCACTTAGATTCTGCTTGGTCATACTTGAACGTGCACAGTCCAAACTGGAAGAGGAGAAACTCCATGGAATGCTGAGAGACAGAGAATTCCATTTCGATGATTTTCCAGTGTGTCGTATTATAATGTCATATTTCGTATGTGTACGTTTTGGGGGCTTGTGTCTATGGCTCGTATAGTCGCTGTAGTTATGACAACTAGCATCCTTACCTTCTTGAGCTTGGTATAGCGTTCTTCTGGCGTGTCCAGCCCGTTCGTGAGCGCGCTAACGTTAGGGCCGTCACTTATACCTGCAAACATAAAACCGTTTGGGAAAAAAGAAGCTACCATGCCCATGCATCCGATGCCACGGTTACGTTCGTAAGCACGTTAACCAGCTTCGGCTGTATAGTACGCCGCTGCAACGCCTACTGTACCTGAAAATTCCCCATCAATGGCTAGAAAATCCGCTTCCTCTATGGCGCTGTTTACAGTGCTTAAACTGTCTTTAAAATCTGAAATAAAGAAACGTCATAACTGTCATTACAGCTTTCATTTGTAATGCTAGCTGGCACTAAACATGTAGCAGCTAGCTAGCATTAGCTCCGGTTAGCGCTGTCAATTGCAACGGACTTCTGGAGAAAAAGGTGTTCATATAACGCTGTTCTGGCGTGTGAATAGTCACCAACGAAATGTACACTTTGTTCATTAATATTAACATACAAACTCACAACGAACATAAAACTCGACATTGATTTATTTGTAAATGTTAGCCTAGCTTTTAGTGCCATGTTAGCTTTTGGTGCCTGGCATTTCTACAACACTGAATTCCAGCAAGTACACTGCCGGTCAAGCTAACTAGCAAGCTAGCCCCGCATTCAAAAGGGTAATTTTGGCTGGCAGAATAATGGTAAAAAACAACGACATTTAAGTCGTGTTGATTTAAGGGAATCTTTCTGGTGTGGCTTTTCAGTGTGAGGGTGAGAAATGCATAATAACGACTTACTTTTCCGTGTCACCTCCATACTTGCAGCATATGTAAACTGAAGCTAACGGGAGACGGCTAAAAGAAGTCCCTTTTAACCTTTCCAGCTTGAGTACTTCCGGTGTTATGACGTTCTGCGTTAAATCATAATAACATTTCCTTTATCTAACGCCGTTTTTTGTCTTCCACTCAGTCTCCCACATACAACTTCCAGAGCTAAAGAATGTTTTCGTCTGTCCATCGTTTGAGTGTTTGACCATCGTTACACAAGCTCAACGGTGTTTAACGGCAGCTAAATGTATTCAATCGATTTAACTTCGGTGGCGTTGTCTCGATTTTCTACTTTTGACTCTAGAGGGGGCAAGACACACGGCAGACGGCCTTCCCTCACAATAGTTTTTATTAACGGTGGGCTGGAAAAACATAACACATAAAATGTCTACCAACTCACTCACACAAAACCGTTGGTTAAAACTCAGTCACAGTATGCTGAGCGTCAGTGATTTACTTATAACGTGTGCAGATTAAACTCATGTGACCTATGATAACTGTTGATGATAAGTGTTGAAATGAATAGTTGGTATTTTTTAACTTCACATATTCAGAATACTGTTAACATTTTAGTCTAGAAACCTTTTTAGAAACGCTCAAAAAATATTAGCTTGCTATCAAGTTATCTTTCTGTCATGGTTACTATGGTTAGTGAATGGCAGTCTTGAAAACCTTTTTAAAAAGATTTGTTACTTTTCATGTTCAGATCTACAATGCAAATTGATTTGACATTACATGACTGAAAGTCAAATAAAATATGGACAAATTGTCTCACATTGAAACAGTCACTCATATTCCTGACATTCCTGTGGTCACCATAGAAACATAACCATGTTATTGTGCTGTTCCTGTACTCAGTCCTCAGCAGTAGCCTATGGTCTACATTGACATTCAAGCACACCTTAAACACATGTTGGACATCTTTAGCAACATGACAGCAACAAACAACATAGCAACAAGAAAGTTTGTGGAGGCAAATCTGTAGGTTTACAACACCTCAAATACTGTATCTTGTCCAGTGTCTTGCCTAAATATCTTTAGCCATTGATTTATTTACACTATATTTTGTTAACTTACAGCAGCATTTACCATCATCACCAGTAGGTTTGTCTATGGACTCTCCTAAGACCCGCCCTACAAAAGAGATTGGCTAAAACAACCAAAAAGTTTTCCAGTCAACCTCCCTAAGCCCCGCCCTACAGAAGAGAGCCATTGGACAGGGCCACATGATTGCTGGCACCCTTCAGTGATTGGAAGATGTTCCTTAAGTCATAGCGTCCGGTCCTGGTCTGATTGTAATGGGCCTTGAATATGAAACATCCAATTACTATGACAACCAATATCACCGCCCCCACCAGCCCTGCAATGATGGGGAGCCAGTCCACTGTGGAAAGGAGAGAAGAGGGAGAGGACAAGGAGAGGAGGAGAGAGAGTTGGGAGAGAGGAGGAGAGGAGGAGAAGAGAGGGGGAGAGGAGAGGAGAAGGGGGAGAGAGTTGGGAGAGAGGAGAGTTGGGAGAGAAGAGGAGAGGGGGAGAAGAGAGGAGAGAGTTGGGAGAGAAGAGGGGGAGAGGAGAGAGTTGGGAGAGAAGAGGGGGAGAGGAGAGGGGGAGAGGAAATACAGTATTATTCCTCAAAGCATTTGGAACTATTTTCAAGTGAATGCTACGTTAATACATTTTCAATGTATTTGTTTTCCAGCTGTATTCAAACACTTCTCAAATATTCTTGTTATTAAATAATAAAAATGAATTCATTTAATTCATTGATCTGAAGTTAAATACTCTACCACTGAGCTATACCCATAACTACCATCAGATCTCTTGCCTTATTTTTTATTTATTCAACCTTCATATTATATTCCTTATATAACAGATATTTTACTGTCACTGTACGATATTTGATCATTGAGCCATACTCATCCTCCTGCACCTTTGACCTCCACCAGGTACGTTATGGCATCAGTCCCTTGGCTGTTCCAGACTTTACACGTGTAATTTCCTGTGTGCTTCACGTGAGGAAGGATGAGGACCTCTGTGTCGTTGGTGTGGACGAGAGCTTGGGGGAATGTCCAGGAGTAGGAGGGGGCGGGGTTAGCTCGCGCCTTGCAGTTGAGTTCCAGAGTGTCTCCTTCAGTGATGCTGACTGGCTGTTTTAAATCTGGATGCGTGGTCTGTATTCTGGGGTGGTCTGGAGGGGTGAGAGGAGGAGGAGAGAGGGAGGGGGGGGAGGAGGAGAGAGAAGGAGGAGAGAGGGGTGAGAGGAGGAGAAGAGAGGAGTGAGAGGAGGAGAGAGGGGTGAGAGGAGGAGAGAGGGAGGGGTGAGAGGAGGAGGAGAGAGGGAGGGGTGAGAGGAGGAGAGGAGAGAGGGGTGAGAGGAGGAGGAAAGGAGGAGTGAGAGGAGGAGAGAGGAGGAGAGAGAAGGAGGAGAGAGGGGTGAGAGGAGGAGAGAGGAGTGAGAGGAGGAGGAGAGAGGGGTGAGAGGAGGAGGAGTGAGAGGGGGAGGAGAGAGAAGGAGGAGAGAGGGGTGAGAGAAGGAGGAGAGAGGGGTGAGAGGAGGAGGAGAGAGGGAGGGGTGAGAGGAGGAGAGGAGAGAGGGGTGAGAGGAGGAGGAAAGGAGGAGTGAGAGGAGGAGAGAGGAGGAGAGAGAAGGAGGAGAGAGGGGTGAGAGGAGGAGTGAGAGGAGGAGGAGAGAGGGGTGAGAGGAGGAAGAGTGAGAGGGGGAGGAGAGAGAGGAGGAGAGAGGGGTGAGAGACGGAGGGAGAGAGGTGTGAGAGAAGGAGGAGAGAGGGGTGAGAGGAGGAGGAAAGAGGGGTGAGGATGTTAGTGGACGAAAACACTCGGAGTGTGATATAACAAACCACAAGTAAACTGTAGAGAGTGTGTGTGTGTGATCTTGTGTATGTACTTTACATCTGATTGTGTGCATGTGAATCTGATAGTGTGTGACTGTGTGTGTGTGAGCAGACTCACAGAGCACACTGGTCCTGACTCGTGCAGACTTGTTCACGGGCGTGTTCTCCAGTCCAGGCTGGCCTCACACCACACCTCCGAGCCATCGTCCCTCATCCTTGGCCGTCACGTTCAGACGGAAGGATGCGCTCTGTGGCTTGAGCTCAGTGGTTTCAGGATGCACCTGGGTGCCCAGCAGGGTGTCTCCTCTGTAGAACCGTACCTTGAGCTTCTGGATGGGAGCAACGTTCTCTACAATGCAGTTAACCGTGTACTCTCTACCCTCAACCATGTCTCCTTTCACATCTGCTAGCAGCTGGATGCTGTCTGGAGGCTCTGTGGACACACACACACACACACGCTAGACATCGTCTAACTAACAAATCTATGAAAATGACACTACACTCACTAAAACCCCAGATTGAGTGTGTGTGTGAACTCACGGTACACAGTCATGTTCAGCCGTGTTTTACACTGTAACTCCTCGCTCTTCATGAGGAAGGTGCTGTAACACAGAGGTCCGTGTCCCACTGGTCAACCCTGTCCACCAGCAAGGTATTGTTTCTGGGCCCATCGATCCGCACGTCGCCTATAGAAGTATCCCAGCTGAACAGGTGTGGTTCTCTGGGGTCCTGGGTGATGGTGCAGTGGGGCCGAGGCTGGGTCTCCGTACCTCACCACCAGCCTGGAGGGGCTGATCTGCATCAGCCTGCACAGGCTGGATCTGGAGTGAGAGGGGGGGTGAGAGGGAGTGAAAGGTGGGGTGAGAGGGAGTGAAGGGGGTGAGAGGGAGTGAAAAGGGGGGGGGGGTGAGAGGGAATGAAAAGGGGGGGGCGAGAGGGAGTGAAAAGGGGGGTGAGAGGGAATGAAAAGGGGGGGGTGAGAGGAGTGAAAGGGGGGGTGAGAGGGAGTGAACGGGGGGGTGAGAGGGAGTGAACGGGGGGGTGAGAGGGAGTGAAAAGGGGGGGTGAGGGAGTGAAAAGGGGGGGGGTGAGAGGGAGTGAAAGGGGGGGTGAGAGGGAGGTGAACGGGGGGGTGAGAGGGAGTGAAAAGGGGGGGGTGGGTGAGAGGGAGTGAAAGGGGGGGTGAGAGGGAGTGAAAAGGGGGGTGAGAGGGAGTGAAAAGGGGGGTGAGGGAATGATATTGAGGAAGAGGAAGAGAGGTAGGAGAGAGAACAGACATGTGAGAGATAGAGGAGATAGAGGAGAGAGGTAGGGGATGTTAGACAGTTAGAACACCAGCTTAGACTTGTCCCAATATGACTATATTACCCCCCCATCATGATCCCTGCCCCTGCACTGCATCATGATCCTGCCCCTGCACTGCATCATGATCCCTGCCCCTGCACTGCATCATGAGCCATGAGACTACACAACCTTTCATGAAAACAATACCCGTCTCTGCGCGTACACTTTATCAAGACCGAAACCTGCAAGTCTGACTCCCAACATTGTTGCTGACCAGCCCGCTTATAATCACTATGGAAACGCACGCACGCCTCTTCCGGGTATTGTTCGTTGCTTCCCACCATCCCGTTACTT